>NC_081861.1:3490200-3790200 GCF_963259705.1 Myotis daubentonii | reverse complement strand
TCCCTGTATCTGAGGGCCATTCCCAATGAGAGACATAGCTGTGAATTCAGTAGCTGACTTTCCCAGAAACTGGGGATAATGTACTGGCCCTGAAGAGGAGATCTGAGTAGAGCACCACAGTATTTACTACAGCAATTATTTATAGAAGAATGTCACCTAATAAAGGAAAAAAAATCCTATATAATAAAAGAGAAACATGTAAATTGACCATCTCTTCACTACACTCACCAGCCAATCAGGAGAGTATGCAAATTAACCCAACAAAGATGGTGGGTTAATTTGCATACACAGGCGGCCTGGGAACATCCTTGGGACCCAGGCCACTCCTAGCCTGTAGGCCCGCACATAGGCCCTGAGCAGCTGGGGTCCCAGAACACCCCCGGCCACTTCGGACCTACAGGCGCAGGCGCCAAGTTGATGTTCCCACCCCGTGGCCACTTGCGTGTGTGCCAGTGCCAAGCTGCAGCCCAGGTCTACGCTCCCCAGCCTGGCAGGCCAGGCCAAGCCTCCCTGTGATCATGGGGTGAACAGGCCAGACCAGGCCTCTCTGCAATCATGGGACTAACAGGCCAGGCCAGGCCTCCCCGTGATCCCAGGTGAAGAAGCCATTCTGCTTACCAGCCTGCATTATAGACTTATTCGGGTGGGTGGCACGGAGTCCGGGGCCTCTAGCCTGCAGCCACGGGAAGTCTCCCTCTCCCCAGAGTTAGGAGTACCGGCCCAGGTCCACCCAGTGGCCTGGTCCTGCCTGTGGGGGTGAGTTCCTGCAGGCTGGGGTTTGATCCCTAGGCATTAGCAGTAGGAGACCAGTGCCTTTGTTATTCCTGTGTGTCGGGTTTTAATTGGACAAAAGCCCGGCAGTCCCGGGCTCTAGCTTAGAAAAGTCTTTTAGGAGGAGAATTCTGTCTGGGTTTCCTCAAATTCCCTCAGCCCCTACTCACCCCTCTGTAAAGGCGCAGAACAAGTGAGGCCCCTTAAATAAAAATCAGAGGTTTCCAGCAACGGTGGGCGGCTCTCTCATCACAGTCATTTGGACTGGATGGCATTTGAGTATTTATCTGGCACCATGACAGGGAAACACAAGCTCAAGTCATGATCTCTGCCCTTAAATAATTCACAATCTTATTAGAGCGAGTGGCTGATACAAGTGCAGTAATGACATCAGAATGTAAGGTAACAATACAGAAAGGAACAGAGGCAATTGCTAGGATGATTTTCCAACAATTAGTACAAAGAGTATGTGCTGTGAATTAAATAAAAAAAATATGTGTGGAAGTAGCTGCTTCATGAGTAGGGATCCCTTCCTATTTTAAAGGAAACTGAGTTCCATGTGAACTGTGTAATATGCTATGATATCTGAGGCACAGGACAAGGGAGGCCCTAAGGGCACTATGCTTTGATATTTGAGTCATTCTTTATTGTTCAATGTGATTTATTTCTGCACACCCCAGTTTTGTAATAGTTAAATTACTAGAATAATACATCTTGCTATAAAATATTACTAGAAGAGCAAATGATCAGGTGACACTTATTGTTATTTTCTATACATGAACACAATCTCTGGTATGCTAAAGTGATAGGTATTATAGAAATATTCAGACAGGGAGACCTACAGGCTTGATTACAAGTGAGGGTTACTATCACAACCCAAATTGATTGCTTAAAAAAAAAAAAAGCAGGGAGCCAACTAGAAACTGAACCAAATATAAGCCCTTGAAGGGCAAATGTAAATTGGATAAGCTTTGCTATTACAAGAGCAAGAAGAAAAAATTCAGATGCAAGAATGAGAAGCACATTGCATCCACTCTAAGCTGCTGTTAAAGAAAAAGAATGATATGCTATAAAATACTTAATACGGATTGTAAAGAGATTTGTTCCAAGAGGATTTCCTAGAGTAGGTGGTATTTCAGTTAATTTTTTTCAATGTGAAGAGGTTAGTTAGATAAGAAAAAGGTGTAGGGGTCCTGAATTGCAGAGTGTGCAGGCAGGGCTGAGGGACCCCCCCCCCTCCGCCCCTGCCCCATGCACGAATTTCGTGCACCGGGCCTCTAGTATAATTAATAAATTACTATTTTGAAAACTTCCATGTAATAATTGATTCAGGCAAAGAACCTCAAGGGATGTTGTCTTAGTCATCTTGAGTTTCTATAACAAAATACCATAAATTGGGTGGCTTATCAACAGACAGAAATTTATTACTCACAGTTCTGGAGGCTGGAAGTCCAAGATTATGGTACCAGTATGGTTGGGTGAGGTCCCACTTCCAGATTACAGACAGCTGTATTCTTGTATCCTCACATGGTAAAAAAGGGGTGAGCTAGCTCCTTTGTCTCTTCTTATAAAGGCATTAATCCCATTCATAAAGGCTCCATCCTCATGGCCTAATCACCTCCCAAGGCCCCATCTCCTAGCACTATCACTTGGGGATTAGGTTTCAACATATGCATTCTGAGGGGTGGGACACAAACATTCAGTCCATAGCAGATGTTAAAAGCTTTTGTAAAAGGTTGTTTTTGAATAGAACCAAAATGCCACTCTACAGATTATTTGTTAATTATGTAGAAAATTTAGCATCATTAGTAGTAGGTAGCACAGTAGCACCTATGAATTATTCTTGACAATTATTAAGTATTTTGTTTAAAATGCTTAACCTGAAACTGATCAAACCTCTAGACCTAACTTGAAGTCTACAGAAGGTATAAGAGATTAAAGTTTAAATGGCATCATGAAAAAACAATCATGATTGTTTTGGGACATTCTACAAGCTAACTAGCCTGTCTTCTCCTAAAAGTTAGCATCAGACTAACAGATCAAGGCAGGATGATGATAACTGTGGTGTTTTGATTTCCCCGACTACTATCTATCTATCTATCTATCTATCTATCTATCTATCTATCTACCTACCTACCTACCTATATATGTGGGAAGCTATCCATTGTCAAACACTATCATGAAAGTGCAACAATGAACTCAGAAGGCTGATGAACCTTGAGCTTTAGCAAAGGCTAAAAGCTATGCACTGATTGTACTGTTGAGATAGTGTTGGCTCAAGCAATTTCCTGACCTAGTAGTCTCAAAGTAAATCTTTACTAATATTTACTGACCTTTGAGATAATCTGTCTGCTACCGGATTGCCATGCCTAACTGAGGGCAAGATGTGTATTCTAAAATTGAGTAAAAGCTAAGAGGTCCAGGGGTTCAGCGAGTCTCTCCACTAGAGAAAGGTTTCCATCTGGCCCCCATGCCTTCTAAATTCATATTTCTTGTCTAGTGTCTTCATTTGTGCGTCAGCCCCTTTTTCAGATCCTGAATCCTCACTGCAAAAGGTTGCAGCATCTATCTATCTATCATCTATCTATCTATCATCTATCTATCTATCTATCTATCTATCTATCTATCTATCTATCTATCATCTATCTATCTATCACCTATCATCTATCAATCTTTGTAATAATGTAGAAAAAGACAAATTGGAAAGACTAGAGGCAGTCCTTGCTTTGGCTAGCATGTACTAGTTATGTAAGTACACAAAGAGCAAAGGTTTCCTAGTCATTCTCTTGCTTTGTCTCTGTCTCTATTTTTTCCTCCAGGTGGAAGATGCTGAATTTTTTGGCCTACGTTTTCTGAGTGGAGGCTGAGAACATTTCACAGAAAAGTTGAATTAAAATTTCCTAGAGTGGAAGGAATCGGTGTAATGAAAAGAATAAAGTAAGTGTTTCACAACGGGGAAATAAATGTGGGAGAATAATTTGATTCAGTAGTTTTGGCTTATGTGTGGAGAAGAACAAATGAATTTGCTTGGCTAAACTTATTCCATAACAGATTTTAAAGGAGAGACTGTAGGATAGGTTAGTTGAAGAAGACCTGAAAATAATAAATTTGATATTTGGTTGAAATTCTTCAAAGCTCTCACAGCACATAGCTAAGACATTGGTTGAAATAGCTTCCAGAATTTGTTTACTGAATTCCTGGACATAAACTGCTTTTTACCAGTTTGGACATTGCGGGAACTTATGGAATTTAGAAAGCTCGAATAAGGGCCTTCAATTCAAATGAATGGATAAAGATGTGATAAATATATTACTCAGCAATGAAAAAGAATGAAATCTTGTAATTTGCAACAACTTGGATGGACCCAGAGGGTATTTGTAAGTGAAATAAGTCAGACAGACAGAGACAAATACCATATGATTTCACTTATATGTGGAGTCTAAAAGAACAAAATTAATGGACAAACCAAACAAAACAGAAACAGACCCAGAGATACAGAAAACAAACTGATGGCTTCCAGAGGGGGGCATGGGAGGATTGGTGAAAAAGGTGAAGGGGATTAAGAGGTACAAACTTCCAGTTATAAAACAAACCATGGGGATGTAGTGTACAGCACAGGTAATGTCAATAATAGTGTGATAACTGTGCACAGTGACAGATGGTTACTACACTTATTTTGGTGATCATATAATATTAATAAATGTTGAATCGCTATGTTGTGCACCTGAAACTAATATTGTATGCCAAATATATTTTAATTTTAAAACGGATAAACCAGAATTTACTACTGGGATCTCTTAAGATGTCATTTACAGTGGTTTTTTTTTACCCTTTGTTGTTGTTGTTTCACTTATCTATGCATTCACTGGTTGACTCCTGCATGTGGCCTGTTTTTTTTTTTTTTTTTGGGGGGGGGGGGTGTCAAACCAGATACCTTGAAGTATGGATATGACCCTCCAACCAAATGATCTCCTCGGGACTCATCATAGAATTTTCCTAGGGACAAGGAAAAGGAGAAACCTCTGACACAAGACTGTAGCTTTATTCTCCCAAATTCTTTTTTTAATTGTTTTTCATTTTTTTATTAATTAAGGTATTAAAAATGTGTCCTTATGCCCCCACCCCTCCAGTCCTGCCCTCACCCTCACCCCCTGGTGTCTGTGTCCATCGCTTATGCTTATATGCGTGCATATAAGTCCTTTGGTTGATCTCTCACCCTTACCCCCACCCTCCCCTGCCTTCCCTCTGAGGTTTGAGCATCTAATCGATGCTTCTCTGTCTCTGGGTCTGTTTTTGTTCATCAGTTTATGTTGTTCATTATATTCCATAAATGAGTGAGATGGTGTGATATTTATCTTCCTCTGACTGGCTTATTTCGCTTAGCATAATACTCTCCAGGTCCATCCATGCTGTTGCAAGTGGTAAGAATTCCTTCTTTTTTACAGCAGCATAGTATTCTATTGTGTAGATGGACCACAGTTTTCTAATCCATTCACCTGATGATGGGCACTTAGGCTGTTTCCAAATCTTAGCTATGGTGAATTGTGCTGCTATGAACATAGGGGTGCATATATCCTTTCTGATTGGTGTTTCTAGTTTCTTGGGATATAGTCATAGAAGTGGGATCACTGGGTCAAATGGGAGTTCCATTTTTAGTTTTGAGGAAACTCCATACTGTCTTCCACAGTGGCTGCACCAGTCTGTATTCCCACCAGCAGTGTACCAGTGTTCCTTTTTCTCCGCATCTTCGCCAGCATTTGTCATTTGTTGATTTGTTGATGATAGCCAGTCTGACAGGTGTGAGATGGTACCTCATTGTCGTTTTGATTTGCATCTCTCAGATGATTAGTGACTTTGAGCATGCTTTCATATTCTCTTGGCCTTTCTTATGTGTTCTTTTGAAAAGTATCTATTGAGGTCCGTGGCCCATTTTTTGATTGGGTTGTTTATCTTCCTTTTGTTAAATTGTATGAGTTCCCTGTAAATGTTGGAGATTAAACCCTTATTGGAGATATTGTTGGCAAATATGTTCTCCCATGCAGTGGGCCTTCTTGTTGTTTTATTGGTGGTTTCTTTTGCTGTGCAGAAGTTTTTTATTTTGATGTAGTCCCATTTGTTTATTAACGCTTTAGTTTCCATTGCCCTAGGAGCTTTGTCAGTGAAGATATTGCTTCGGCATATATCTGAGATTTTGCTGCCTGGGGATTCCTCTAAGATTTTTATGGTTTCCCATCTTACATTTAAGTCCTTTATCCATTTTGAGTTTATTTTTGTGTATGGTGTAAGTTGGTTTCATTTTTTTGCATGTGTCTGACCAAATTTCCCAGCACCATTTATTGAAGAGACTGTCTTGACTCCATTGTATGTTCTTGCCTCCTTTGTCAAATATTAATTGAGCATATTGGTTCGGGTCGATTTCTGGGTTCTCTATTCTATTCCATTGATCTATATGTCTGTTCTTGTGCCAGTACCAGGCAGTTTTGAGAACAGTGGCTTTGTAATACAGCTTGAGATCTGGTATTGAGATCCCACCTACTTTGTTCTTCTTTCTCAGGATCGCTGCAGCTATTTGGGGTCTTTTTTTATTCCAGATGAATTTTTGGAAAGTTCTTTCTAGATTTGTGAAATATGCTGTTGGTATTTTAATGGGGAGTGCATTGAATCTATAGATTGCTTTGAGTAGTATGGACATTTTAATGATGTTGATTCTACCAACCCATGAGCACAGTATGTTCTTCCATCTGTTTATGTCTTCCTCTATCTCTTTTTTCAACGTCCTGTAGTTTTCTGAGTAGAGGTCTTTTACCTCTTTAGTTAAGTTTATTCCTGGGTAGCTTAATTTTTTGTGTGCAATGGTAAATGGGATTACTTTTTTTTAATCTCCCTGTAAGTTCACTATTGGTGTATAAAATGCCATAGATTTCTTGGTGTTAATTTTGTATCCTGTTACATTGCCAAATTCACTTATTAAGTCTAATAATTTTTTGATGGAGTCTTTGGAGTTTTCTATGTACAGTATCATGTCATCTGAGAATAATGACAATTTTACTTCTTCTTTTCCAATTTGAATGCCTTTTATTTCTTCTTGTCTGATTGCTTTGGCTAGCACTTCCAGTACTATTTTGAACAGGAGTGGTGAAAGCGGGCATCCCTGTCTTGTTCCTGTTCTTAAGGGAAATGGTTTTAGTTTTTGCCCATTGAGTATGATGTTGGCTGTAGGTTTGTCATAGAAAACTTTTATTATGTTGAGGTATAATCCCTCTATTCCCACTTTGCTGAAAGTTTTTATCAAAAAAGGGTGTTGGACTTTGTCAAATGCCTTTTCTTCATCAATTGATATGATTGTGTGATTTTTGTCTTTCAGTTTGTTTATGTGATGTATCACGTTTATTGATTTGCGGATATTGTACCAGCCTTGCATCCCTGGAATAAATCCCACTTGGTCATGGTGTATGATCTTTCTAATGTAATGCTGGATCCGGTTTGCTACAATTTTGTTGAGGATTTTTTGCATCTATGTTCATCAGGGATATTGGCCTGTAATTCTCTTTCTTTGTAGTTCTTTATCTGGTTTTGGGATTAGGGTAATGCTGGCTTCATAGAAAGAGCTTCTTAATTTCTTAATTTCACACTTCTACTGATGTTGGTGTATGAAATGTATTTTCATGTGGTTGCTGAAAGCAAAGGATGAACAGTGGCCACATGGGGGCAGCAAAGACTAGGCTTTTCTAGCTTTCTCCCCTGGAACTGTAATAAATGGAGATCATACAAATGTGATTCACTGTCTTTGATCCAAATGTCTTTTCTAGACTGCCAAATGGAAAGAAATGACTATCCTTAAAATATGAACAACAGAAACCTCATGTGTTAATTAGAGGTTGTAGAGATTGGACAAGAGTTTGTTTTTTTGTTTGTTTCTTGCCTGGCATCTAGTGAGAGCTCAATAAATATGGGTTGTCAATAGTGTTTTTAGATGGTAACTGCTACAACTCACCAAAGCATAATCTCTAAACTCTCAGACCACTGCATCCAGAGGGCGCTGCATCTTAAGGATACTCTGCCTGTACATTTTCTACAATTCTATAGTCATAAATCTAGACATGATTCAGTTCCCGGCTTCTCAAGACATCTTATAAAATCAGTGATTCTGAGAAAAGCCAATCTGACATGGTTACTTTCCTTTTATCTACATGGTGTCAGCATATGAACTACAGTTGGAGGTCTGAGGGTTGAAGATGAGGATGAGAGGGCCAAGGCTGGGATCCTGTGCGTACCACTTCAACCATCCTGTCTGTTCCCCTACCGGCCATAAATTCCAGGGCCTCATGGATGAGGCGAGGCTCTCATGCCGGCACCACCATAAGCTCTTTAGCTCTTTCACTGACTCTATTCCATTTGTTTCACCTGTTTGTTCAATGCCTACTCTTCCTTAGGTGCTCCTCACACATATCTCATCCAGTATTTCTCTACATTGTAGGAAAGCTGGTTCACACCTATTTTTGCAGATGCTGCTCCTGCCCGAAATACCCTTTCCTCCTTCTCAACCTAATTCCTATGTGTCTTTACAGTCCAGCTCAAGGCATGCCCTGTTCTGGAAACCCCAGTGCAGTTTAGGTATGGTCTCAATGGACTCTTATAGCACCCAGTCTTACCTTCAGCACAGTACCAGTTCACAGGCTTGTCTTCCTCTCCTACGAGTCCATAAGCTCCCTGAGGCTAGAGCCCTGCCTCATTTGGCTTTGTATTCCCAGAGACTAGCAGAGTTTCTGGCACATGTTTGTGAAATGATTAAATTGATCAACCTGTTTATCACTGAATAAGATGCTTCCTTTAGCTTCCTTTCCTCAATTAAATTGCCTTGACATTCTTTAAGAAGATCCTTCTTAGAAAATTTACAAGTGAGACTTGCTGAAGGAGGACACTGTAGTATGAACCTCTTAACATCCCAGGCACTGTGGAGTCCCACGGGGATATGGGCCAAGCTTGAGGCATGCAGTTCTGGGCAATGCCCCACATTGGGCTTCCAGAAGCCTCTCAATGTTCTAAGGATGCTATTGGTCAATTCTCACAGCATCTCTGAATGATATGCAGAAGAAATGGAGAATTTCTTTCTTTCCTTCTCTCCCTCTCCTTCCCCCCTTCCCCTTTTCCTTTTTCCAATTGTGAAGTTAAACACAGAAAAAGACCTAAGCGAATTGCCTAGCATCACTTAAAAGAGAACAGTCAAGCCAGGACACACTCATTCCACAAAGTGGTGCTTCCTGTAACTTAAATAGGTCTGTGTTTTAATGAATTCGTGGCATATGGGCCATAATAATCAAAGCGCCTGGCATTTCCTGGAATTTATGATCAAGTTGGGAATAGGTCGTTTTCTACTTTAAATGAATTCTCACGTGCCTAGCTTTGGAGTTAAGAAACTTGACATAAGGGGAAAGGTTTCTGGAATAAAAAATTGCTTTTTATTTGTTCTGCTATTTGTATTCATATCTTCTCTTTCTCACCTCAACTCTCATCCCCACCCATGAACTGCCATTATTATTTCTTCTCTGGTATTCTAAGAGTGATTGCAAGTTATTGTTCTTAAAGCCTGCATCATGGGGGGAAGAAAAATGATTTTGTTTGCTGTCTTCTTTGTGAACAGAGAAGTTTAAAGTCCTTCACCATCTGCCATCCCTTGTGACTTATAGTTGTTGGACACTTGCCTGTAGACAGAGAACTCTCCTTTGACTTGGCATTTGTTTTTCTGATTTCCAAAACGCCTTGTTGATCCAGATTGCAGTGAACGTCTATGAATTCAGGAATGGCCTGACCATTTGGCAGAATCTTTTGGAGCTGTCTTGAGTGTGAGAATGGTAGCTGGGTCCCGAGAATCTTATTTGGTCCTACTTGCTGAGAAAGTTCCCACTGAGTATTTGTTGTGGGCATTGAATTCTTAGTAATGCTTACACCAATTGATGCCAGGGAGCTTAAGCAAATATCTCTGCTACTGATATTGATGTTTGTGTTATGTTCCTGAAGTTGATTGAAGTTCCTCCTAAGACTGACCTTCTCTTCTCCAGCAAATCTTTGGTTGCATTGATGGTGGTGATACTTTTAAAAATATGTTTTTATTGATTTTAGAGAGAGAGGAATGGGGAGGAAGAGAGAGATAGAAACACTGATGAGAGAGAAACATCCATCGGCTGCCTTCTGCACACCCCCTACTGGGGATCAAGCCCAGAACCCCAGCATGTGCCTGAGGGGGAATACAACCTTGACCTCTTAGTGCATGGAATGATGCTCAACCACTGAGACATGCTGGCTGAGCCCATGATATTTTTTTAAGAACTTCAAATTGAGTTTCTCAGAAGTTCCTTTGAAAGGAGCTCCCCATGCTATTTTTTTTTTCTTTCTAATATCTTATGTGTGTAGTTCTAACTGGCTTACAAGATCTCTTCAAAATGGAATCCCTGAAGATGTTTGTGAAATGCATCCTTTTCTGAAAGCTATTCAGAGCCTACATGATTCTGTTTGAGAGTTGAATGATACACTTTCCTAAGCATATTCTTAACCCTAACAACAAAAGACTGCGAGTTTGCTGAATATTTCTAGACCTAGGCAACTTGTCAGTGAACTGTAGGTCTTCAGGATCTTCTCCCACACTAGCAGCCCTCCAGAACCACTACTAGACTTTCCAGACTGAGACCTCAGCATACTGAAGCCACTAGCATGACCCTGGGTTCACTGGCATCCAGGAAAGTAATTTTCTCTGTGTTGAAGTTACTCCTGCAATACCCCTTGGTTAAAATATTTGGAATTCCTAAGCTAATACAATAATGAGGAAACCTCTAGGTTTCAAAGATCCCAGTTCAAATCTAAACATTGGGAAGGGTAGGAAGTAAGTCTCCTGGGTTTAGAATTCATTACAGATGTGCAAGTCTTGGGCTGTATGTGGCCACACAAAGTCCTTCTCTCACTGAGACAGCGGCCCAGGGAGAAAAGAGAAGCACTTTTCAGGGAATGCACAGGTTGGGCAGGTACACAGTATCTACATTGCATCTCGTTAGTGCTTGATGGGTTCCCATGGTAATTCCCTGAGGTTAATCAGCTGTGACAGGAGAAAGTGATAGCCACATGATTCATGAATGTGTATAACCAAATTGTCTCAGGCAAGGTTCACAGGGTCACATAGAGACCAGTGTCTGAGGTCAGGTTTCAGGCTGCTACATGTGCTGTCCTGTAAGTAGACAGAGAGAGAAGCAGTAAGTGTCTAATTGAATAATCCCCCATCCATGATTCAACACCAGTTAGGAAGGAATTTGTAGGGGCATGCGATGAAGCATTTTTTTTTTCCTTTCCTCTTGCCACATGAGAATAAACTAGGAGAAAAACAGAAAGGTCATAATTTTACTTGGACTTTATTGAGTGTAGACTGGTATCATTTAATTTATTTGGATCTAATAGGGCTTCTCAAATTCACAACTGACTTACCTGGTTTGTGAATTGATTATTTTAAAACTTGAATGATTAATGGTAACATTCCATGGTTCATTGTGGGAAGAATTTAGAAGGAGAAACAATGAACCGTGGTGTAAGGCCATAGGCACGTCAAAATCAGAATCTGTACCAATTAAAATAACTTCCTCTTGAATCTCAGATTACCTTGGGAAAGTGTATGATTTTCTGCACCAGCATTTCAAAACATTTAAGCTTCCTTAATGCCTGTTTGATTTAATTCCAAATGCATTACCTCCTACAGATAGAACATGAGAGCAGGAATTGACTTTGTAAATAGTATAGATCAAATGAGACTTAGTGGCTTGCCCAAGCTTATAAGGGGCAAAACCAAAACCAGAATATCAGAATGCAGGGCTTTGTCTTCTAAGCAAGATTACCTGTGTTTTACCTATGGCCACCCAAACAGTGTTAAAATAGGAGGTGATACATTTATCGAATAGATTCAGTTTCAGGGTCATTCAGTGTTAAATTTTACTCATTTTCTTACAAATAGTAGCACAGAAAATAAATGTTGATTTGCATTTTCTGTTTTATTTACATGTTACATCACATGAAACACAATGCAAAATTGAGGAAGCTACTTTTGTGTGTTTTTATAGTGTTAGGTTTAGAAATCTTAATAAGAATAGACATAAACATTTTTTTAGTATTTCTGGTTTTTATCCTTTCTCAGAGAATGGAAATCCTACTCATGTTCCATGACAATGTTGAAATATTAGTTCTTTTGTGAGACATTATTGATTTCTACCCCTCCACAGATATCAGAATAAATTCCTTCTTCTCCAAAATTCTCAAGCCTGTTTTATTATACATCTATTCTAGCACTTAATTTAAATCTGCTTTCTGAGTTTATTTATTTGTTAAGTATCTACTATGTGCCAAGCACTGGTCTAGACTTAGGGATAGAGAGGTGATCAAAATAGACGAAGTCTCCATTCTCACAGAAATTATATTCTACTGCAGCGGTTCTCAACCTGTGGGTTGCGACCCCTTTGGGGGTCGAACAACCCTTTCACAGGGGTTGCCTAAGACCATCGGAAAACACATATATAATTACATATTGTTTTTGTGATTAATCACTATGCTTTCATTATGTTCAATTTGTAACAATGAAATTGGGGGTCACCACAACATGAGGAACTGTATTAAAGGGTCGCGGCATGAGGAAGGTTGAGAACCACTGTTCTAGTGGGTGTAGACAGACAACAAATGAATAAGTATTGAGTGGAAGAGAAAACAGGTTAAGGGAATTAGAAAATCCCAGGGAGAGATGAGTTTCTATTTTTTATTAGGTGGTTGGGAAGGAGGAATGCCTTGCTGGGAATGTAACATTTGAGCAAAATCTTTAACAAGGGAGGGAGTGAGCTAGGCAGATATTTTGGGGAAGAGCATTCTAAGCAGAGGGAAGAACAAGTACAAAGGCCCTAAGGCTGGATTGTACTTAGCATGTTTTAAGAAGAGCAAGGAGGATGGTGATGTGGAGTGAGGAGGAAAGCAGAAGAAAATAAGATAGGGCTATGGAAAGGACTTGAATTTTCATCTGGGTGGGAGCTAAAGTCACTGGAAGGTGTTGAGCTGAGGAGTGACAGGGCTGCAGTGTTGAGAATAGATTGTTGGCAGTCAAAGGGAGAAGAGATCATGTTGGCTTGTACTGGCAGTAGTGAGAAGTGGTCATATTCTGGATATATTTTGAAGATAGAGCAGAATTGCAGAACTGGTGGATTGGACATGAGGATATAAGAAATCAGGGATGATTTCAAAATGGAGTTGTCATATACCAAAATGAAGGTGATGGTGCAAGGAGCAGGTGAGGGTGCAGGGAGGAATTTGTAATACAGGCATTGCTGGTAAACCAGGGAGGTAGTAGACAACTTGGTTTATGGAATCAAACACAACTGGATCACAAGTTTAGCTCTGTGATGAAAAGGTCTGTAATGTCAGGCACCCCTGTATCACTCAGGATTGGGACAACAAAACAGAAATGACTTTCGGTATTTCAATTGAAAGGAGTGATAATGAAGATATTTAGATGCTTATAAGACTGTTGGAAGGGCTGGAGGAGCAAAGGTCAGGGAAAGCCACTGATAGATCTCAGGTTTACTGCTGGCTTTCAGAATTTGCTTCAGATCTCCAAAGAAGGAACCACAGGAGACTGCCACCAATTATCACAGCTTCCAGCAGCATCAGGGAGGGTGATTAGCAGAGAAACACCTGGAGTCTAATGAAAAAATTCATATCTGTTGACCTGTCTAGTTCTACTTGCTGGTGCCTTTTCTTCACCTTCCAAATTTTGTGCATATACATTTCATTAGGGGAACCTAAAATGAATCCAGAATCCTACTGGCAAGGAGGTCTAAGAAATGTGGTTCCCAGACTTCTAACCTCTGAAAACCAGGAGAGGCATAGAAGGAGGTACAAGAATGTGGAATGTCAGCACAGACTATGTCTGACACAATAAGGCCTATGTCCCTGAGCCTGTGTCATCATCAGTGAGATGGAGATCATAATTATCCACAACTACAGCTATCTCAAAAAATGTATGTGAAGTAACTGCCAAAAAGCTAAAAAACATTTTCGTCCACTAAAAATAATCATCATTTGATCACAGAAAACCAAAATACTTTTTGAAAGAAAAAAACCTGTTATGCTACTTATTTTTTAATTAAATATAAGAATAATGTTTAGTTTATGCCACTCCAAAATATGTTACTATGGCATAAGGATTATTTTGAACTAAAGGCGATTAAGTAGGAGAAGTGAGAAAATCTCTGCCTTCTTTTCTACCAAAAAGGCAAAAAGATTAATTACTGAGACAACTCTAGACACCAGAGGAATCAATATAACAAACTTTAGAAACTAGCTCTTATTTTCCATTAGTTTCCCCATATGTTTACCTTCCCACAATTTGCCACCCACCAAAACTCAAAGTCCTTGTTCTGTGTCTTGTCACTTCTCTGAAATGTATTGGTTTTCATGGAATAGTATGCAGCAGTAAAAAAGAAGGACCTCTTACCCTTTGAGACAGCTTGGAGGGACCTGTTATGCTAAGCAAAATAAGCCAGTCAGAGAAAGACAAGTATCACATGGTCTCACTCATATGTGGAATCTAATGAACAAATTAGATTCAGAGACATAGAAGCATGGAATAAACTTTCGAATCTCTGAGGGAAGACAGAGGTGGGTGGATGGAAGGAGATCAACCAAAGAACTTGTATGCATATATGCATAACCCATGGACACAGACAATAGGGTGGAGGGTGGAGGGGTGGGCTAGAAGGGGTTAATGGGGGAAAAGGGGGGGACATATTTAATACTTTTAACAAAAAATTTTAAAAAATAAAATGTATTATTTTTTGTTAAGATGATGTATAAGACTAAGTTCTAACTACCTCTTTGAGTTATTAATCTCTGAATATTCCTGTGTTTATGCACAGTGTACACATTAATAAACTCTTGTTAATTTGTCTTTGTTGGGTTAATTTGTAGGGCCCAATGGGAGAACCTAGAAAGGTAGAGAAAAAAGTTTTTCATCCCCTACAATAATAAATGTTGATTGTAAAAATTTCATCAAAGAAAACAAGACACTGGCCAATTAAGGAGACTATTTTGTTCAGGCTATTATAATAAGGACAATGTTCATTAATGAGGAATACCTCAAAGAAGAAAGAGAACCCCTGAGGTCTTATAGAGGCAAGGAATCAAGGGAGTCATGGGGCAGCGTGGACAGGGAGTCTAATGTGTGTCTTGAGGAGCCCCAATGATGAAGGATGGAGGTGGGTCTTATCTTTGGGTACCAAGGGCAGAGTGGTTCTTTGCATTTATTCTTTCCTGGAAAGGGCTGTGGGATTTCTTAACTGTTGCTACCTTCTAGAAACACAGGGCTCAGATAAAATTCAATATGGTCATCCCTCCTTTTGTTCAAGACAAAGACAATGAGTAACTTAACAACTCCCAGGTGATCATAACCTCCCAAGTGGAGGAAGTAGGGTCTAAAGAAATAGTTTCTCTAGGATTCTTGTTGGCGTTATACCTGTAAAACCAGTTAAACCATCTGTTGAGATTTGCTGGCAAAGGTTAAGTTGTTTTAGAATCCCAGAGATCTAGCGTTTCAAAAGAGGGATGCGTGAAGTGAAAAAGAGAAACACTGATATAAAAATAAAAAGTTACATAAAGTAAAGAGCCAGTTTAACACTTAGGGTAACCAGTGTACTAGATTCTAAGAAATGGGTGGAGGAAAATCTGTTCAGGAGTCAGAAGAATTACAGATATTTGACAAATTTCTTTCTTGGCACTTTGACTGTGATTATTGACTGAAAAATGTCGCAGAAGTTTTGGGGAACAAATGTATAGCAGTTGCTACTGAGCATGAACCATCTCTGGAGACCAGAATTATGTGAGCAGCAGTTGGTGAGGCAGCACAGCTCATTGACTTCCTTGAAGCTCTCCAGTTCGTATGCTCATGCTCTTGGTCATATTGTCCACAGTCTTGGTTACCTCTCATATAAAGGTGTGCATGACTTGAGCATTTCACTGGACTTCCTTAGTAGTTTACACAGTAGCTTATCCAAGCAGAATTCCAGCCCATGTCTGGTCTACTGTGATAGTGAGTTCTTCAAGGTTTATGTTAAGTCTTTGACACTCAACTTACAAAGTTTATTCAGGGCCTGGAGGAAAAGGCCAGCTGCAAGGGAGCCCAGAGTCTCAAAAGAGATCTAGGCAGACAGGTTTTAGTTCTTGGTGAGTGATGGAGTCAGGAAGGAGGGAGAAAATTAGAGATGTTAGTATGGAGGGTGATAGTCAGATATGGAAGAAAACTGGAAGAATCGACCATTTGATAAGAATGGACAATTTGGGTAAAGTAACAGGATCCAGTCTAATTTGCAGGAAGGAACCAAAACTGGTTTTCCCAGAGGGAGTGGTGCCGGGAGCCGGTCCATCCTTGCTGTTTCAAGGGACCTGGCATATATGGCATACGGTTCTTAATATGTTTGCTCACCTTCTTGGCGCTGTGTTTTAACCAAGGTCACCTCTCCGAGAAAGGTTGACTCCCCAGGTAGGGATTTTCCCCTGAAGTTAGGGAGGGAATAAAACCCCTCAACTAAGTGCCAGGCGGGTAATTAATCCCTTTAACTACGAACAATCATGCTTAAACTACATAATCTTTTCTCCCTGGAATGGAGATAAGAAACGCCCTAACCTTTGTAATAGAAATTGACAGGATTAGAATCAACTGGTATAAATACAGATGCAACAAGACAACAACAGACAGAACTGAGAACACAGGGCTCGGAAGACAGGACCAAGAGAGACAGAGCCTAGGCACAGAACCTACACAGAACGTTCTCTAGGGACAGAAGAACTTCGCTGGCGAGAGCATGCTGGAGGATCCTGGACAGGGACTGGCCTCGGAGCCTGGAGGCGGAGCCTGGTGAGAGAACATGGCAGGGGATCCTGGACTGAACCTGACTGCGGAGATTGGCAGGAGAGCCTGACTAGAACCTGGTGACTGAACCTGGCTGGAGATCCTAAGCAGAACTTCGCTGGAGATCGAGACCAGAACTTGGCTGGAGATCCTGGCTAGGCTGCTGATCAACTGAACATTGTCTCCGTGTCCTTCCTTCTTCGCCGACTCTGTCCACACCTTTGGGGACCCCTGGACCCGCTGGGGTTGGACCCCGGCAGAGTGGAAGTCAATCAAATCTCCATCAGACAAGTAGAGTTTGTATATCTATCAGTTACCTGCAATTTACAAAGAAATGCAAAATAGTTCAAAGACAATGAACAGGACCTGAATCTGATAACCCAGAAGGCTGTGCTATAAAAGATGGAGTTCCCTATTGAAACAAAATTTTTCTCGCAATACACAAAAGTATTCACTTACCAATTCTGTGAACATTAGTTATATAGTTGAGACCATAGTTAATATTTAATTCAATATTTTGATTTATTTTTATGTGCTGTCCTCCTCAATTAAAAAGGAATTTTTAAGAAGTGGAAAATGTTAGTATATGTAGAGAATGGCACATCACTCTGAATACAGAATCTATTTTCAATGCCAACAATTAACAGAGTTTAAAAGCAACAGGATATATACTGGGAAATATATAGAGAGAAAATGATTCGATAAAATGCCAAATATTTCTATACTGGACTCTCATAAGTAAATTTTCACATGCTTATTTTTGCATCCCTGCAGCAGGAACATAGACATCAGCTCTGAGAAGCCCTTTATTGAGTGTGTTTTGATCCTAATTGGAAACAAAGTTTTGTCTGCCTCGGTGAAAGGGGAAACTGAAGAAACACAGCAGCTATTGTTCCTGCTATGTCCCTTGGGCCAAATCCAACTTTGGGAGAAGAAAAAAAACTTTCTCTACCCTCTTAGGTTCAGCGCTTGGAGGTCTGCAAATTAAACTGATAAAAGACAGATTAACATATATATATATATATTTTCACATAGGTATTCGTTAGTTCACAGGAAAATGGGACTCAAGGAAGAGGTTAGAATTTGGAGCTTAAATATCAATAGGGGATGGGGAAGGGCAGAGGGGTACTTCTGGGAGGACAAATGACTTCTTAGAAGAGGAGGGGGAAGGGGCACTAATGAAAACACAAATATCTTTTGGGAAATATAAAATGGGTCCTTAGGAAAAATAAATGGGAGTTATGATACTTTTGTGACAATGTGTTTGGGTGTGGTGTCAACTTCTGTCGTAGAGAAGTGAAGATCAGAGTTGTTCCTGGTGAGGGATTTATGACAATTGAGTCCTTTTGGGATGTTTTGCTTTTAGGTAGAGACTAGAAGCATGGAAGGGGAAATTGAGGTGTGAGTTGTAATAGATTACCTCCCTGCTTCCCTCTGCCAACAAGCAGCCCAGGACTTCACAGTTCCAAGATGTGAGCTTCATCTGGATAAGTCTGCTAAAATAGTTATTTTTTTTTTTAAAAAAAAATCAAACCAGCTATTCCCAGCTCTGGTTTTGAGACTTCTCAGTAAATAAAATAAAATAAAATAAATAAAATAAAATAAAATAAAATAAATAAAATAAAATAAAATAAATAAAATAAAATAAATAAAATAAAATAAATAAAATAAAATAAAAAATAAAATAAAATAAAATAAAAATAAAAAAAATAAAAAATTAAAGAAAGAACTCTTACCATTTGCAACAGCATGGATGGACCTGGAGAGCATTATGCTAAGCGAAATAAGCCAGTTGGAGAGAGATAAATATCACACAATCTAAATTTTTTTAAAAGATCACATGATCACACTCATTTGTGGAATATAATGAACAACATAAACAGATAAACAAAAATAGATACAGAGACATAGAAGCATCCAACAGACCATCAAACCTGAGAAGGAAGGTAGGGGAGGGTGAGGGTGTGGGGGTAAGAGATCAACCAAAGGACTTGTATGCATGCATATAAGCCTAGCCAATGGACACAGACAGTAGAAGAGGTGAGGGCATGTGCTGGGGGGGGGGGGCAAGGAGCGGGTGGGGAGAGGTCAATGGGGGAAAAAGGAGATGTATGAAATACTTTCAACAATGAAGAATTTACATTAAAAAAGCTTTAAGCACTGTCATGATATCTTTAACAGTTTTGAAACCTATAATTTTCTTTTTTAATTTAAAACAGAAATATTAGCTATACAACACTTTTAGGAATGGGATATATTAGCAAATAAAATTTAGCACTCACTTCTTAAGACGTGGTGAATTAAGGTTGGATTGACTGAATTTTATTTTTCATACTGATATTGTGGCTTTTTCTAGGTCAGAAAGAGCCTCTGTGATTTTTATAATGACCTTTTCCATGCTGTATGAGTTAATCATGGCATTATCTTTTAAATATCTGTGAAAAAAGAGCCATGAAGCCTTGGGTGTGAAGAGTTAGAGTTGCTTAAAGGGAGGAGTCAGAAAGGCATAGGATGTCTCCTGACTGTCACTTACTAGTTGTGTTAGCCTCTATACAGCTAGCTTGACAGGTTATTTAGCCTTTCGATGTCTTTGTCTCTTTATTTTAAGATAGAAGTAAAAATATCTATCTCAGATGGTTGCTATGAGAGTTAAATGATAAAATGCAGGTAAAGCAGTTGGTGTGGGGCCTGGGCTGTGGTCAGCGTCAGCTATGGTTATATTTCTATTAGGTGTGCTGAGCCCTTGGTCCATGAGCAGGGCCACTGTTGATGCAGGCTGGTAACCTAGTCAACACAGAGGATTCCTAATTTTGTTTTCTGCACATCATCAATGTAATGAAGCAGAATCAGTGTGCAAGCAGAAAATTCCTTTTAGAGATGTTATCCTTTATATTCTCATTTCCTCCTTTAAGGATACTGCTAACTCTTTTGTCTCTTTGGGGGAAATTGTTTAGATATGTTAAGAAAATATGTTTTTCTTGACAAGTTAATATTTTTAGTTCCCATTAGGATTCTGTTCCTACATTTCCAAGTATAGCTAATCTTTCTTGCTTAAACTCAGGTATTCTGAAGGTAAATTTGAGACTAATGTCAGGATGAGATAGCTAATGACTGATGTTTTATAACACACTGTGGTGAGCTTATATGTCTTCCCTATGGATATTTTAACAATTCAAATATGATCATTCCTTCCCACTGTCACTTTCTACCTTGGAAGTTTGGATTTAACTGTATAAGAGTATATCGCCAGGTTATATAAAAAGCCATGCTTTCTACATTCCACAGAAACATTGGTATATTATTCAGGATTCTCCAGGGAAACATAACCAATATGGTATATGTATATAAATATAAATATAAATATAAATGAATATAAATATATAAGAAGAATTTTATTGCCGGAATTGACTCTTGTGGTTATGGAAGTCAAGAAGTCCCATGATCTGCCATCTGCAAGCTGGAGAACCAGGAGAGCTGATGGTGTAATTCAGTCTGAGTCTGAAGGCCTGAGAGTCAGGGGTGCTGATGTCCAAGGACAGGAGAAGATGGATATCTCTGCTCAAGCAAAAAGCGAACTTGCCTTTCCTCCATCTTTTTGTTCTACTCAGGCCCTCAGTGATTGGATGATGCCTACCCACATTGGTGAGGGTGATTTTCTTTACTCAGACTACTGGTTCAAATGCTAACCTCTTTGGCAACACCCTCACAGACACACCCAGGAATAATGTTTTGCCAGGTATTTGGGCATCCCTTAGCCCAGTCAAGTTTACACAAAATTAACCATCACAATTGGCCTGTCCACTTTTAGTTGTGTGTTCTCAAAAGAAATGTACTGGCAAAATATGTTAGAAAAAGCAGCCTGTTTTGTTAGGTTGTTTCAGAATGCACTCTCTTCCAGTTTCCTAGGTTTTTTTGGCCTGGTTTCCATGGGATTTACAGGCTTGTAAGCAAACATGTTGGAGCTATTTGCTATGAGCAGGTACTTGTATTCTTGGCCTTGTGATATGAGGAGTGTGGGAGGGCAGATAAAAGACTGCAGCCCTGCAACTCATGTCATCAAATGCTGGATAACTCTGGCCCACGCCAAAAACTTAGAAGAAAAAAGTGACTCAGAATGCCAGAATTATATCTTCAACTAAAATTGATAATGTTTCCATAATTGGAGAAATAATTGGCATGAACAATGATCTGTGTCATTGACTATCAAAGCAAACTTGTTACCTATGTGTTTTCCCCATCATATTTTCAGATAAATGCCAAATTCTATGACTCTGGGGAGCATCAGACTTTATGATAAATGAAAAGACATGTATCTAGAGCAAGACTAGAAGAATTTTTCACGTCTTATGCCTACTTTGAATTTAGAGCACAGTATGTTTGAGGATGGTTAGCTGTGAGGGGGCAGTTGTAAACTGCTCTCTGCCCATTTTTTAACTCTGTACTATTTTGAACATACTCTTTAAGAGGAATTCTTGGTACAATTAGGGGCAGAAAGTAACTGTTCATTCTCATTTGTATTAATTAAGGCATGTTCAGCTTCTATATTATTCTCATAACTGAATTCTAAGACCAACATTAGCTGGTCTATTGTAACAATTGTATGTATTAATTTTCTCTTCCAACTTGATTTCATTTTCATATTTCTCTCTTATGAGTATTCTTTGAGAGTAACATCTCTACTGAAAACTCTAACTTTTCAAGTACCTTTGTATGAATTAACTAAACCTGTGTTTAACTCAACAAAACACTTCACTTCATTTGCTTAACTGTATGAAAGTAGCTTTCTCATTTTCAGTGAGAAATAATTCTCATCTCTTTGATTTAACATCAGGCTTTCTTATTAATTTCTTTGTTATTATGTGAAGGCCTAACTAGTGACCCACAAAAGATTATTCATGGGAGTGAAGAAACTGACCTTGTCAAAGGTGCCTTAGTGGAGAAAATGTGACATCTTCCCCACATGTAGTCATGATTCGGACATATTGGTTTATGTTCCCTGAGACCTAGTTTTCTTGTTTTGGTTTTAAATTAGAGTTTTTATAATCTGAAACTAACTGTTTTAGCTCACGGATACATAACACATAAACATACACACTCACAGAACACAAACAAGCTTATTTGATTAATGAAATTAAGCAATTGGGCAGTTAGGTTTTTCAAAGTTGAGTCAGGTTGTCTGACACTTAGGGGGGAAAAGTTGTGATGTGATCAGTTTGTTGCTTAAAGTCAGGCATGAGGGAGCAGGTCTTACAAGTCCACAGCAGACATCCTGATTCTTGCTGATACATGTTGCAGATTTCAGCAAGAGAAAAGTCTTTACTCAAGGTTGCTGTCATTATGCCTCAAGCAACTGTGGAATGGTGGTTCTGGGAACCAGAAATAGATATGTTCTTCTTGTAATCATTTATTATTCTACAGAAACAATATATCTAATGGTTACTTGAGTACATAAGTCCTTATTCGTAGAAGACATCACCTCTCAAAAGAGGCATTTTCAAAAATTAAAAGGTTAACTATATAATGAAAGGGAACTAAAATTGTACATATTTTTGTAGATATTTAACTTACATATTGACATTTTCAACAGCCAGATATAGAGAGCAACCATTAGTAATATTATTAATTGAGATCATACTTATATTTCTATTAATTTAAACTAAATTTTAAAAGATGAGTTCTCTTTAGCTTGTCTTTTTTTAAAATATTTTTTAAAAATATATTTTATTGATTTTTTACAGAGAGGAAGGGAGAGAGATAGAGAGTCAGAAACATCAATGAGAGAGAAACATTCATCAGCTGCCTCCTGCACATCTCCTACTGGGGATGTGCCTGCAACCCAGGTACATGCCCTTGACTGCAATCGAACCTGGGACCTTTCAGTCCACAGGCCGACGCTCTATCCACTGAGCCAAACCGGTTTCGGCTAGCTTGTCTTAATAATACTGCCTATCAGTAGATATGATAACCAGATAATTAATGTTTCATATTTGTAGGAACTTAATGCTCTTATACTTCCTTAAAATGAAACGATCTTCTGTTTATATATTCACAGAATGGCAGATTATTACCTGGCAAAAATGTTACTTTTCTCAGTTCATTCCATCAATCAATGAGACTTTCTGAGGACTTACTATGGTTAGTACATTAAAGAATATAGTCCTTGACCTATCTGGTTTGGCTCAGTGAATAGAGCATTGGCCTGCAGACTGAAAGATCCCAGGTTCGATTCCAGCCAAGGGCACATGCCTGGGTTGCGGGCTCGATCCCCAGTGTGGGGCGTGCAGGAGACAGCCAATCAATGATTCTCTCTCAACATTGATGTTTCTATCTCTCTCGCCCTCTTCCTTCTTCTCTGAAATGAATTAAAAAATACATTAAAAAATAAATAATAATATAGTCCAGACATTTTTCCTGTTTCCTCCTGGAACATATCTTGTTCTTTTCTATCTCAGTTCTTTATTTACTTCTGTCCTGACCACCTATAATGCTCTCTTCTCCATATATCTGTATCCTATCCATCCCCTTAGACCTAGGTCAAGTGTGTTCTTGGCAAATCCGTTCCAAACTACTTCAGGGCTCAGTAATTTCTTCTTTCTCCAAATTCTCAAGCAATTAATTAATTACTGGCAATGTTCCTTCCATTGTGGTATATTTTTGTTTTGTTTCATTTGCCTAAATAAATGAGAAACTCCTTGGGCAGTGTGAGGTGAAGGACAGGGACAATGTCTTATATTTGTGTTCCTCAGACTTGTAGTGCATTGTCCCTGAGAATTAATTTAGGAATTCAGAGAAGACAGTGATCTCTATGGATAATGTCAGAGAAGGGTTCAAGGAGGTGAAATTTGATTGGTCCTTAGAAGGGTAGATAAGGTTTGGGTAAGGAGAGAAGGTGGAGATCATATTTCAAAGGGATGTTGATTGGAGGACAAGTATGAGTGAAATTGAGGACTTAGAGTGCATCAAACAGAAATGTATATGTGCTGGAAAATGTTAAAGCCTGACAAGGAGATGGATGAGTTATGAAGAATACTGGTGTATTAGCCTCCTGAAGCACATCGTAGAGTATTTAACCCCCCAAAATGATGTAGAAGAAGCAATGACCCATGCATCTATTTCTCGTTGGCTGATTTTCTTCTTATGACACAGACTCTGTTCTATTTAACTCTTCTTGTACATAGCTATTTTCTACCTTTTTTTCCCACCCTGATTGAAAGGATTGTTTACATAGACTATTAGGTAAGGGATTCAAAGTTCTCCCATTTTATCACAGGAAAAACTAGAAATGACCCTCTCATGAAGATATAAAGTCATTTGACTGACATCCTGGAAGAAGTGTCAAGTTCTAGTTAAGGGCACATAGAATATAGAAATAGTTATTGACCAGTAAACAACCTTTCCCATCTATTCCTACTGGTAAAATAATCGTTTTCATAATATCAAAAGAGGTCTTGATATTTTACTTTCCTCTTGCCTTAAGCATCATAATGAAGAATGCCCATGGACTGTTTAGAATAAGAAAGTTAACACTTAGATAATGTAGGATTAGAGGAAGCTAGGGCAGGGGTGGGCAACCTTTTTGTGAGTGCATGCCAAAACCAGCAAAATCTCTGACTCAAAATTCTTCTGCGTGCTAACCCTAATTTTTTGAGAACATGTTACGCCTACTTGATATCTCTTAAGGTGTCGTATGTGAAGAACCTTGAAGAAGAGAGGGTTTCGTGTGCCAGCAAAAGTTTCTGGCATGCCATGTTTGGCACGTGTGCCAGGGGTTGCCTACCCCTGAGCTAGGGGATTTGAGAAATATATCTGCTATGAATGGTTTTTCATTCACTAAACTAAGGAAATTGCTACGTAGGTTTGGCATCATGAATTTAGTTATAAATTCATTCATCCTGCAAAAATCTGAAAGAATAGTTACAAGCTTCATACATGTAGAGTAAAATTTTATTCAACTGGACACCACCAATTAAAATTTTCATGATACTTGAGAGAGAGATTAAATACTCAAGGGAACAAAAATATCAAATATTTTCAATTGCTTGTCATTAGGGATGTCAAAATCACAAATATATATTATTATCTAATCCTAGAAGTAGAGCCCCTAAAGACATCTCCTACTCAATACTTTAATATATAACTGAATTCATGAAAGTAATATGTTATGCCTTTCATTTGTTCATTTATTCATTCATCCAACAAATATTTATTGAGCACTTACTATGCACCAGGCACAGTTCTGGCATCTGAGGAAACAGTGGTGAATAAGAAAAAGAAAGTAATGCCCTCCAGTTCCATCCATGATGTTGCAAATGGTAAGAACTTTTTTACAGCAGCGTAGTATTCCATTGTGTAGCTATACCACAGTTTTTTAAACCACTCATCTGCTAATGGGCACTTAGGCTGTTTCCAAATCTTAGCTATGGTGAATTGTGCTGCTATGAACATAGGGATGCATATATCCTTTCTAATTGGTGTGTCTAGGTGAAATAAGCCAGTCAGAGAAAGATAAATATCACATGATCTCACTCATTTGTGGAATATAATGAACAACATAGACTGGTGAACAAAAATAGACCCAGAGACAGAGAAGCATCGATCAGGCCATCAAACCTCAGAGGGAAGGCAGGGGACGGTGGGGGTAAGGGGAAGAGAGCAACCAAAGGACCTGTATGCATGCATATAAGCCTAACCAATGGACACAGACAACAGGGGGGTGAGGGCATGAGTGTGTGTGTAGGGGTAATGGGGGGAGAAGGACACATCTGTAATACCTTAATCAATAAATAAATTAAAAGTCAAAAAATAAATAAATAAAAATAAGTAAAAGTTAAGGTTGAAGCATAAAAAAAGAAAAAGAATGTGCTTTCATGAAACTTATTTCTAATAGACAAGTGAAAGAGAAAGCAAATAAATATGTAATATAAAGTTAGTGCTTTATATTCGCTATATATATAAAAGCCTAAGCGACTATCCAACTGTCCGACCGTCCAACTGGTAACTATGGGGCAGATGCTCAATGCAGGAACTGCCAAGCTGTGGTGACTTGCCAGCTGCGGCTCTCAGTTCTCGGGTGATGCACCCGGAACCAGAGAGGAGGGAGCCTGATTCCAGGGTGCGTCACCTGAGAACCGTCCTCTTACAATTCGGGACCCCTTGGGGGATGTTGAAGAGCCAGTTTTGGCCCAATCCCCACAGGCCAGGCTGAGGGACCCCAGCAGTGCACAAATTCATGCACCGGGCCTCTAGTTTACTTGTAAAGAAGACTAGAACAAGTTGGAAGGCTAGAGCATTACAAAAGAGGGAGCAAGGGAAATATTTGATAGAGTGGTGAGGGAAAGCCTTTTTGAGGAGGTTACATTTGACATGGAGAACATAGAATTATAACAGTTTTATTTAACATTTCATAATTATGTTGGGGAGAGCCAAAGCATTTATAATATTGAGTCTTCCCTCTAGTAACTTAGTATATCTGTTCACTCAATCAGATTTTTTCAGTGAAGTTTCATACTCTAATATAGTTTTTATCAATTTCTTGTTAAAATTATTCTTAGATTTTAAATAGGTTTGCTTCCATTGTAAGTGGAATATTTTGTCATTACAACTTATATCTGATTATAGTTAGCATAGGGAAGCTATTAATTTTTTATATTTATCTTGTATCATATATCTTATATAAGACCCTCAGCTTACTAAGTCTGCCTTGGGAGGAGACAATCAAATCACTTCCTTTAAAAATTCATATTACCTATGTCTTCTAGGGCAATATGGAATAATACCAGTCATAATGATTATCTTTTAAAAAATATCTTGACATTTATTCCATCACTAAGTGATGGAATAAACATCATATAGCACCTTGGTGCATAAAAAATGGTTGTCCTTGTTATTAAGTGAATTAAACATTTTCCTTATGAATTTCTCACACCAGGGCACAGAGTTTTGAAAGGGGAATGTGGCTGAAATGAAGCCCTATTCACTATCTCAGTGGGATGCCTCTGTTCAGAGTAAAACCTCCACAACCTTAGCTGGTTGCCTCACTTTTTGTATTTTTTGGACAGGTTCATGGGAGTTCCTTGGCCCTTCCTAGAGAAGGTGATTCTTCAGTGCTATGTGGAAAGGGTTCTCTAAAGCAGCACATAAAAACATTCTGTTTTTAACATCCAGGCCCTTCTCAGAGGCTCTCAAATCTCATATCCACCTTCAGTTCTGTGCCAGATGGAGTAGACTCATTCCTCACAGGTCCTACCTCTTACAGTAAAAACACACAAAACAACAACAACAGCCTGGAAAAAAACACACAAATAAGCATAGGAAGATTGTGCAAGGTAGAAAGAAGAAGACAGGCTGTCTAGGGACCTCAGAACTTGAGGAACAATAAGGTAGTCAATTTCCTCAGCTTCCTTATTGCCACCCATATATCCTAGACAAGGGGCTGAAGAAGCCTCCAGCGTGGAACTGTCAATAGGCAGAAAAACAAAAGGCCTCAAGAAAGGCCTGTTTCCCTAGTCAAGGAAACGGAAAAAGTGGCCTCACTGGGCAGAAAAGATTTTGTAAATACCCAGCCCCACTCCAGCCAACCACGTCACAACCTCCACCAGGGTTCAAATGGGGCCAAGCAGGATGCTGACCTTCCACCCAACCCCCACCCCAGGCCCCATGGAAGCTGGCAGTGGTACTCCAATGTCCCTGCCCTGTGGTGTCAGGGAGTTGAACAGATTACATTATATAGGACCTTCTTGGTGACTGTAGGGACTTGGGTTTTTACTCGGAGAAAGCAGTGGAGGGTTTTGAGCGGGAGTGACACGATCTGATTTAGTTTTAACAGGATCTGGCTGGTGAATTGAGAATAGACAGAAGAGGAGAGGAACAGAAACAAGCTGTATTTTCTTTGCTGAACCACAAGACAACCCAAGGAAGTTGTCAGGGCTGGTTTTATCGTGCTCATTTTGTGGTTAAGACAACTGAGACTCAGAGAGGTAGGTGGTATGTTCAAGGTCACACAGCTAGTAGAGGACAGAGCTACATCTAGCACGCAGATCCTCAAACTTCTGTGAAAGGAGTAGCTAAATTTACAGAATGCAATATCACTTCAGGAAGATTCATTGAAAGTCTCTGAAAGGATGGAGTTCCTGTTAAAATGCTGGTAAGTGTTTATGAAAACTGCATCAGAAACAGGTGATGGAGGAGGACGGGGGGGGGGGGGGAGAGAGAGAGAGAGAGAGAGAGAGAGAGAGAGAGAGAGAGAGAGAGAGAGAATTGAGAGGAAGGATGCTAAATGTAAGCCTGCATTGTCTCTCTTCCACCATTAGATGGCAATTTTCTATTTGTTACAGAGGAGATGGGGCAGTTTCCTGGGCAGTTGACAGAAATGAAGGAATTAGAGATGGAAACTAATTGATCTAATATATGTGTAGGGTGGTGGGAGAAGGAGATTAGAGCTTTGAGAACAGTGATAGAATGAAAAAAATTGACAGTCACAGCTGATAACACAAATCAGAACATTAATATTCAAATAGCAGTTCGTTAAGAAGAATAGTTCCTAAAATCAATGCAGTGAGGGACAACCAGCATTTATTTTAATTTAAAAGAACAAAATAAAAGAGAAAACAGAGTAGAAAGTGTCAGAATGCATTTCACATATTAAAATCAGAATTAATTGTGAAATTGGTTTGGTTTTATAAAAATATGCATGCATGCATTGACCATAAAATTTTATGCATGGGTGTAATAAAAAGTTTGAAAGACACTGGACAAGATGAAAAACATAAGTGAACAGAAGGATTGTACGTACTTGAATCACATACAATTTTTTGTGGAGATGTTTATCTTGGTTATAAACTTTCTTTTTTCCAAGTCTCAGAGCCTGTTATGGGCTGAATTTTGTTGCCCCACCCCCAAATTTATACATTGGATCCCTAGTCCCTACTATCTCAGAATGTGACTGAATTCAGAAATAGGGCCTTTAAGAAGGTGATTAAGTAAAATGAGGCCATTAGGGTGTCAGAGGAAACATTTCACATAGAAAGAGGCACTTGGGACATTCATTCACAGACGGAAGACAATGTGAGGACACAGGGAGAAGGCAGATGTGCAAGTCAAGGAAAGATGCCTCCCAAGAAATCAAACATACTGACATCTTGATGTTAGACTTCTAGCCTCCAGAACTGTGAGAAAATAAATTTCTGTTCTAAGCACCTAGTTTGTGGCACTTTGTTATAGCAGCCCTAGCAAATTAATACAGGACTAGAGTCTGATATTTTATTTCTGGGATCTGGGACAAGAAAAGACCTGGCCCTAGTCAATGTCTTGCCTTTTTCTAAATGAGCGTTCCTAGATTCAATTCAGTTCTTCACAGAGGGGAGTGCAAAAGCTCTAGTGCTGAATGTACTTGCATTCTTATTGCTACTCCATCATCCTATATAATCCTATATAATAAAGAGCTAATATGCAAATGGTTGTCACACCCTCGCACCCTCATGCCCTTGCACTAGGGCCAGGGGACCTGAGGCCACGCCCCTTGCCCAGCAGGGCTTGATGGGGGACCTGAGGCTGTGCCCTCCACCCGGTGCCGGGTAGGGGAACCTGAGTCTGTGCCCCCTGCCCTGCAGGGCTTGTTGGGGGTGGGGCTGGCCAGGTCTAGGTCTCATGTGTTTTCAAGGCACACGCAGGTGGGTGGGGACTTGACTCTGGGTCCCATGGTGTGCCCCAGACTCTGACAGGAGGGAGATTTTCATATACATTTGACTAATTTTCTTTCATCTCTGACACTTTTATTATAGAGAAAGGGCAAATAGCAATATTAAAATATTTCCTCTAATGAATTCTCTTTTAATGTGCACAAATTTTGTGCACCGGGCCACTAGTTTTTATATAGGCATGATTTTGGCTTAGTTATTTAACCTCTCTAAGATTAAATGTTCTCATTCATAAAGTGGTACTAATGATATCTTTCCTGCAATGTTAATATAAACGTTAAATGAAATAATTACCTCAAACTCCTAGAAGTTAGTAAATCACTTTAGTTTTTCTTGTTATTGTAGTTGACATTTATTAGTGTCATGTATTTATTTTGTGGCTGCTGCAATTTCTATCTTCCCTTCAAATATATACTATCTTTTGGGAACATGAAGTAAAATGGTCAAGGAGTAGAAAGTGATAATGAGAGAAGTTGAAAAGATCGAATAAAAAAGTATATAGAGACAGAGAATAAAATGGAGGTTACCAGGGGCTGGGTGAAGGCAGAGGAGTAAAGGGAGTTATTACATAATGGCTATAGAGTTTTTGTTTTGACCATTGGAGAAGTTTTTATCCATTCATGTACTTGGGCTGTTTCCAAACCTTAGCTATTGTGCTGCTATGAAGATAAGGGTGCATATATCCTTTCTGATTGGTGTTTCTGGTTTCTTGGGATATATTCCTAGAAGTGGGATCACAGGGTCAAATGGGAGTTCCATTTTCAGTTTTCTGAGGAAACTCCATACTGTTCTCCATAGTGGCTGCACCAGTCTGCATTCCCACCAGCAGTCCATGAGGGTTCCCTTTTCTCCACATCCTTGCCAGCACTTGTTTGTTGATTTTTTTAATGAATAACCATTCTGACAGGTGTGAGGTGATATCTCATTGTGGTTTTGATTTGCATTTTTCTGATGATTAGTGGTGTTGAGCATTTTTTCATATGTCTTTTGGCCTTCTGTATGTCCTGTTTGGAGAAATGTCTATTCAGATCCTCTGCCCAATTTTTAATTAGCATGAATGTTGCCCTTCATCTTTATATTGTGCAGTGGCTGTTTCAAAAGCAAATGCCCCTGGCGGTAGCCAGTTTGGCTCAGTGGATAGAGCATCAGCCTGCTGACTGAAGAGTCTCAGGTTTGATTCTGATTAAGGACACTATCTGGGTTGCAGGTTCCTTCTCGGGGTGCATGCAGGAGGCAATTGATGTGTCTCTCTCACATCGATGTTTTCCTCTGTGTAAGAGCACTTAATTTGCATGTGGAATAACTAAAATTTTATAACTTGTATTTTGTGACTTGTCCTGGAAACTGCCTTGAGTTGTCAGAAGATACTGACATAAACCAGATTCAGGAGGGTAGGGTAGGAGGAAGGGGAAAGGGTCTATCTAGGTATGGGATACTCACTTTGCACAGGAACACTCAGGGGGCAAGTGCAGATGCTTATAGGCACCCAGGGGCCCTGCTCCATGATATGGGGCATGCAGGCACTCCAGCTTGATGGTTGCCAGTTTCCCATTCCTGGACTCTCTAGGCCAGTAGTTCTCAACCTTCCTAATGCCACGACCCTTTAATATAGTTCCTCATGTTGTGGTGACCCCCAACCATAAAATTATTTTCATTGCTACTTCACAACCGTAATTTTGCTACTGTTATGAATCGTAATGTAAATATCTGATATTCAGGATGTATTTTCATGGTTACAAATTGAACATAATGAAAGCATAGTGATTAATCACAAAACAATATGTAATTATATATGTGTTTTCCGATGGTCTTAGGAGACCCCTGTGAAAGGGTCGTTCGACCCCCAAAGGGGTTGCGACTCACAGGTTGAAAACCGCTGCTCTAGGCTAATGCAATGTGATGTGCCCTCTTGGTTAAAGGCAGGGAAGTCAAGCCAAGCAGCTTCCCTTCCCATGGGCCTGCTGCCCCAAACCAACACCTAATGGGAGACCTCCAATCGTATTATAGCCTCAGTGCTGAGATGCACTAGGGACCTGAATTGGTGCTGGATGGGAGGCTATCCTACACTAGTAACCTGCTGAATTTGATGTGGCATTATAGCCTGGGGTGTGAACACCACCACCATGCCTTATCCCAAGATGTGGTAGGGCAAATGCATTCAACCCTTACCTTTCCTGCACTCAAACCCAGGCTCCCATTGGGTACAGAGGTCAACAACAGTTGCTGAGAAACTTTGGAGACAAGGAGGTTGGGCAGGGCCTATGGCACTGGGGGTTGGGGGAGTGGTCCTCAAGAATCTGTCCTAGGAACCTATGCATAAGCTGAGGCTCCAAACCTCTAGTGCAGTGGTTCTCAACCTTCCTAATGCCGCGACCCTTTAATACAGTTCCTCATGTTGTGGTGACCCCCAACCATAAAATTATTTTTGTTTCTACTTCATAACTGTAATGTTCTACTGTTATGAATCGTCATGTAAATATCTGATATGCAGGATGTATTTAGGTGACCCCTGTGAAAGGGTCATTCAACCCCCAAAGGGGTCGCGACCCACAGGTTGAGAACCGCTGTTCTAGTGCATGCTCCATTGTCCCATTGGACTCCACTCACCAAACACAAATCCTATATAGTAAAAGGCTAATATGCAAATGGACTAAACGGTAGAATGACTGGTCTCTATGATGTGAACTGACCACCAGGGGGCAGATACGCAATGCAGGAGCTCGCTCTGGTGGTCAGTGCTCTCCCACAGGGGGAGCACTGCTCAGCCAGAAGCTGGGCTCACAGCTGGCAAGTGCAGCGGCGGTGGGAGCCTCTCCTGCCTCCGTGGCAGCGCTAAGGACCCCTGGGGAAGGGGGCCCTGGACTCTGAGAGGGTGCAGGCGAGGCTGAGGGACTCCCCCTAGTGCACGAATGTCATGCACTGGGCCTCTAGTATAAAGATAAGATCACAAAGAATTTCAAGACAGTGATTATAGAGCATTACCTATGTAGTATTCTTAACCTGATTCTATTCAAGCCTCTAGACCTAACATCCAGTTTACAGGTATATTCATTTGCTAGGACTGCCATAACAAATTATCACAAACTGGGTGGGATCAAACAACAGACATTTATTGTCTCACAGTTCTGGAGGCTAGGAGTGTGAGATTGAGGTGTGGGCAGAGTTGGTTCCTTGTGAAGGCTATGAAAAAGGATCTGCCCCATGCTTCCCTCCTAGCTTCTGTGGTTTGCTGGCAATCTGGCATTCCTTGATGTGTACAAGCATAATCTCTGCCTTTATGTTTACATGGTGTTCTCCTTCTGTGTGTCTATTGCTACATGTTCTCCTTTATAAGGGCACCAGTCATTTCAGATTAGATATCTATCCTACTTCAGTATAACCTCATCTTAACTAATTACATTTGCAACAACCCTATTTCCAAATAAGGTCACATTCTGAAGTATTGGGGGTTAGGGCTTCAACATATGATTTCAGGGGACAGATACAATTCAACTCATAACAACAGGAAATCTAAGAGATAGAAGAACAAGTTAAATATCACCACAAGGAAATAATCAGATAAATCCGGAATGCAAGACTTTATACAAAGTCTCTAAAAAAGATAGTGTCATTAAAAAAAAGAAGTAGGGGGACTAAAGAAACCAAACATGAACTATGATTGGATCTTGATTCTTTAAATTTAAATTATTTATTGTTTAAAGTATTACATGAGTCTCCCCCCCCCCCCATGAATCCTGATTTTAAAAAGAAACTGATACAAGACATTATAGTGTAAATTGGGAAGATTTGAAGATAGAGATTCTGAGAGTAAAATGATATTGAAAATTACCATTGATTTTCTTAAGGGTGCTAGATGTTATGATATTTATATAAGAGAATGAACTTATATTAAGATATGCAAGCTGAAATATTTGGGGTGAAGTTTACTGTTAAATAGATTAGCAAAAATACAGATATACATGCATGAGTAAATTTGTATATATAGTTCTGCACATAAAGAAAATATACTAAAAGGTTAACATTTGTTAGATTTAAATGGTGCGGATATGGGGTATTTATTGTATTGTTCTTTCAACTTTCTTGTATATTTGAAGTTTTTCACAATAAAAAGATGGCAGCAAATGAAGAAAACAATGTTTCTGTTTGTTTTAAGACAAGATTCTGCCCACTTTTCTATTGAAAATGGAGCGTGAAAATCCAACAGGCTTAAGGTAGAGAAGATGAAAATTTAGTTAGTGAAAAAGAGAAATTCCTTGTCAGGGTTGTTAAACAGTTGGGCTGGTTTCCTAGGGATTCCTTCCCTGAAAGTCTTTATTACTGTGAGTTAAAGGCTAGAGCACAAGGCTCTCAATCAAGAATGATTTGAGGGCCCCCAGAAGACCTGCTGACCCCTAAATATCTCCCCTGCTGGCTTCCCATGTGGTCTGAAATCTCTGTAACCTGAGTTAGTTCTTAGGAATCAAGTATTTTCTCACTATTCTGGGGCCTCCTTTTAAAATGCAAAGCTGGGAAGGTGCTGGGCCCATTAACTGGGGACAATTGCCTGAGAAGCCAGCACCCGCCCATAGGCCCTCAATTCTAATAGCTCCTTTCCCAACCCCTTACCACCGCTGAGATTGGACAATACATGCTCTAGGAAGCTGAAATTGCACAATGTGTGTTCTAAGAAACTTCTTAGGTGAAGATACCTTTTCAAGAAAGCTTATTTTCCGTGAATAAAATGGGGTGCATGAGGTCATTTCTGTTTTTACTTTGTAAACTGGGTGGCCTCTGAAAGCTTCTTAGAACACTTCAAAGGAAGCCTCCTCAACAATTCCAGCCCCCCCACCCCCACCCCCCAACACACCCGTTCCCTTTGTAACCGAATTCTTACTGACCCCAAAGCTTTTTCACTGAATGAAGAGTTTCCAAAGGGGTCTAAAAAATACCTGAGACAATTAGAGAACTGAAAACCGGGAGGTCAAGATGGATTGACCCTTGGCAGAGGATTTACATAAATAGGTCCTAACCTCTGGCTGTGAATAAAAGATAAATGCCCCATTAGGGTCAGAACCTCAGTTCAAGGGCATTTGTGGGGCCAAGCCTGGCTTCTCTGCTATGTCAGGAATTTTAAGAATGCCACTGATCATTGTGTGTTGGCAAAGCTCAGGGGGTTGCAGAAACCCAGCCCTGCCCACTGGGTGAGACTGCAGATCTCCCATGTAGCAATCTGCTAGTAGAGAGCGTGGGAAACAAGCTGAGAGAGGACCTGAAGTAATGCCTTCGAAAATGGGAAGTATGTCTTCTCCTGATAAGTAACCATTTTCATGTTTCTATGGTGGTATTAACCTGCAAGGTTAGAGGGGAGAGAGGGCATGTCCCTTGCCAAGAGCCAGTTTGCTCCCTCTGTAGAGCACAGCTCTGTGAGAGCCATCTGTCCCTTACCTGCAGATGAGATGACCCAGTACTAGCCTCCAGGCTGAAGGCCACCACCATGTTTCCTTCTGCTGCCGCCTCAGAAAGAAGTCTTAGAAGGGTGTTACAAGAGAATATTCAGAAAAAAGTAAAACTGTGACCCTCATACCTATATAAAAGTGAACATGTGTTAAAGATTTGATTTTACTCATAATTACTTAGGGAACCAGGTACTTGTTATAACTGATTTTAAAAAGAAGCAGCCCAGTTTATATGGAGTAAAGAATGTTAAAATGAATTGCAAATGGAGGTGAACTGTTTTTTCACCCCCACAGGGGAGAAGGAAGTCAATTAAACCAAACAGGACAGAATTTGCATGTCTATCCTTTACTTAGAATTTACAGAGTTATAAAATAGCTCCTGTAGCAGAAGCAAGTAGAAGCAAGTGCTATAGGCAATAAGGAATTTTCCATTGTATACATTTTCTCTACTGGGGCAAGAAATTTTGTTTTCCAAATATTACCTTTAAGAGAAGTGTCTTCTGTATCCACTCACCTCTCAACCCTACCTCGCCCTCTCCCAACCTATACATACTTTGTTTTTTTACCACAGAGTGTGAGGTAGGATTGAGAATCTGACCAAAGTTGAGTGCTGACCTCCACAATTTTCTACCTTACTTCATTTTCCTGCCACAGAAAAATGCACACAATTATGGTTGGGTTGTTCTTTGGTTAGATGAGAAGGCTGACAAAGATGCGGCCTGGACTACCTATTCACTTGTTCCGTAGCTGTTTTGGCCAGCAAATGCCCTAATCTTGATGGCCATCCTGGGCTCACTTTGCTGAGTCTCAAAAGTGACCCATTGCATCATGGAAACAAAGAGCAGGGATGTAAACACTGAGAAGGGATTTATCTGCTGAGATGGACTCTCCATGGTCAACCAAGGGCCCAAATTTTATGAATAATAGGAGCCTATGGCCATTTACTGATGGGCTCATCATGTACTCTGTATACCTGGAGGAACCGTAGACTGAACTCTTGGCTTCCTGCATTATGTGCAGCTTGTTTGTGTAGGCTGGGTCAACTACTGCAGTGAAGCCCTGGTTTCACCTTTCTACCAACGGACTGAGACCTGCCCCATCCAACCCAAACTGCACAAACGTTGTATTCTCATTTGGATCTATGCCAATCAATCAGAACTACGTCATATGACCAATCAGAACTGCACAATTTAGAAACTTCATTTGCATAAAATTAGAAACTTTCCCAATAAGAGAGGGCATCCCCTTTGTCTCCATGGAACACAGTTTAAGTTGCTACCTGAACCTGTCTCCCAGGCTGCACTTCCCCTTGCTCAAATAAATGCTTTTTATTTCTTATTACAGTCTAAAATTAATTTTGGTTTACACCTGGATTTTACTGCTCAGAGAGTATGTTTTCTTTCTTGTTGCATCAAAGAGGTCTGTTAAGCTTTCTAAAAGTACTAACACTGACCTGATATTTAAAGTAACAGATGGAAATTTGAACTTTTTTAGGTAAAGTTCTTTCCCCCGTATCTGCATCTAAGTGAAGAGGTGGAGATTAAAGACAAAGTCATGTTGGAAAATTATTTTTCATACCTGGATTTAATTTATTTTTATATTGTTGCATTAAAAATCTACTCTAACAAGCATCTGTTTGTGAATTCCAGAAATCTTGTTCTAGGCTCATTTATTTAAAGACAAACAAATAAAAACACCAAACCCATAACCCAGCCCTCCCCCCATTTTCCTCTGGAGCAGAGATTGTGGGGCCACTGTACGACTTTCACTCTATTATCTACTGAACAAAACCGAGGCTGGCAATGCTGAGAAAGCATGAGAAGAAAATAGATGTCACAGTGACAGCACACTTGGGCAGAGTTTCATCCCAAAGCAAGTCAGTGACCTACTTACTGTTCTGTAATGCATAGGGCAGATTCTCACGTGGAAAAATTGCCCTCCGAAGTGTGTGCGAGACCCTGGTATGTGTAAAGGAATTTACAGAGCTCTCTTCATACTGGCATGCAGGTATGTGAGTGTGGGTTAGCAGACATTCCTTTCTGACTCATTACCCATTTTGCCTCTGCACTCCCTGCTCCCTCCTTATTGCTGAAGGCACTTTTTTCCAGCTTGCACTGGGCTGGCTCAGAGATTGATGGTATCTTGGTGTTCTCCAAGAGAAGCTGTGCCCCTTCGCACTTTCCTTTTGTGGCTAGTCGTTAAGATGCTGCCAAGCTCTGTCAAATGAGCATGGCACAGCTGCCTCTAAGCCGAGAGCTCTTCCTTGTCACAGGCCCTGGTATATGTAGACTCTTCTGGCAGTCAATACATATTTATTAACCAGACTGACAGTGAGACAGGCAGTAATGTAGGGGAGGAAAACTTTTACTCTACCCTCTTATGTTCTATAACCGGGGAGTAAAAATTAAACTGACACACAATAGATTGACAGGAGAAATTGATGTTAATATTTTTTACATTTACAAGATTTCACAGGAAAGAAGTGAAAATCCAAAGAAGTGATCTGGCTTCAGTGCTTATATACCATTTTGACATAGGGTGACAGTTATGGAGAAGTGACTAGATAGAGGTAAGAGGGTTTGGCCTTTTAGAGGCAATAAGTTGTGGAGGGGGGGTGGCTAGAAAATATAGAGGAGAAATTAATGGTGGCTCAGGGTCACTTAATAATGTTTGCTCTGCAGCATCAACTTGGTGCTTTGTCATCAATGATGTGTTGTTCTGTTCTTGGCATAGGAGAAGGGGATGCCTTCACAAGGAAAATTTATGCCCTGCTTTTAGGCAGAGAACACTTCCTGTGTTTGCTTTTTCTTAATTACCTTCACTTCAAAATAATCCTAATGCCAAAATGACATAATTTGAGGTATCATATTCTGATCCCCTTCCGTGAGAAGGCATCACAATGTTGTGCAGGGCTTTAAAATACTTGTACCACTAGAATAAGGAAGTGAACTTCTAGCATAACCTAGAGATCCAGAGCCCATGGAAGATGAGGCCACCCTCTCCCATCTGAGGAGAGGACTAAGACACCTGGGGAGCCAAAAGCAGGGATGAGAGCCAAGGTTGAGGAGGAGTTCCAGGAAGGGCCTGAGAAAGAGGGTCCTTGATCAAAAGTTACTCATAGGCCATAGCTGCCCCTACCATCCAAAGCTACACTTGGAGGTGGGGTGAAGAAAGAGTCAAAGTTTAGAATCGTACATCCTGAAAAGACACCAAAGAAGAGAAGATAGAGAAAGGAGTAATGCGATATGAGCTTGCCCCTGGGCCTCAAGTTCCTGAGAGTTTCTTATTGGTGCTAGTGTCCTGTTGCTCTGTTCCCTCTGCAAAGGAAAAATGAAATCTATTGCCTTGTAGGTACAAATATAATCAGCAATAAAGGGGATCAGAATACGTTACCCCCAAATATGCCCCTTTGGCATGAAGATTATTTTGAGCTGATGGAAATTGAAAAGCAGAAGACTCAGGAAGAACTCCCCTTTTTTGCTTAAAAGCAAGGCATAAATTTCCCTTTGTACAAGCGACACACATTTCAATTTGTAAAGGTGCCTTCCTAGGAAGAGGACAAGACTCTTATCAGAGAACAACTTGAGTCTGCAGAACGAACCTTACTAAATAACCCTTATCTATCATCCATTTCCTACTCACCTTCCCACAGTTTATTGCCCCTAGGAGCCCAAACCCGTTTTCCTTTGTTTGGTCACTTCTTTACAATTTATTGTCTTTCTTTAAAAGATATTGCCACCTTTGGGTCTCTTTTATATGAAGTCTCTGTGAACATGAAAATATTAACATCAATAAAAAAACCTATGCGTGTTCTCCTGTTAATCTATCAATTGTCAGTTTAATTCACAGGCCCCAGTAACTGAATCTAAGAGGGTAGAGAAAGTTTTTCTTCCACTACACCACCATCAAGATTGTTTTGCTTGACTCTGTTTGACTGCTCAGGAAAAGAGTTATTGGTTTCCTCCTGCCTGTTTCTATTAAATGCATGGTTTAACATTGCACTGGATGAGCAGAAATTAGAGGTCTCCATAAATGCCCCTCTAACATGTTGCTTATTCTAGGAGACAGCAAATAAGACCATCATGACCATGTATTCAAGGTATGCTGCCCTGAAAGACCGATGCCTTGTACTTTTGCAGTGCTGCTTTACCGATTGCCAACAATCCAGGAAAATTCCCTGAGTTAAGACTCCCACTATTTTGGAAATTTCATTTTTCTCTTCCTCCACATGGGTGTGCTTAGGCAGAGTTACTATAGACCATGGACTATAAAGTCATGGTCAATTGAAGAAAATGATTTCTCCATTCCATGTCTACAGGGTTCATAAGAGAAACCCAGGAACTCCTGAGCTGTTGGAGGGAGTACTAAGCTAGTCTCCCAGCAAAACGAAGCAGAGAGAGGACCCATCAGAGGCACCATAACTGTTTGAATTTTCTGTTTGTAATTTATCTATGAATCAAAAAAGGGAAACTCACATTGGTTCTGTGCAACATGTGAGAAACCACAGCATTGCTTATCAGCAGTTTTTTTCCTCTTAGTAAAAGTGCATATTTTGAGTTTTGCAATACCTGACACATAAGGTGTAAGGAAGAGAAGTTTTTCACAGGCTAAAGAGATACGAGGAAAGCAGCAAGACCTTATACCTGGACCATTTGTGAGGGGTGTGTGTTTATTAGAGTGTCTGATTGTTCCATGACTAACTTCATTTTCTAATTTTTCTCAGGGAAACATTTGTGAAAATATCCAATTGTGATCACAATCTATCTCCTGTGAATTATCTGTGATGTCTATATTGATTTCTCCTGAATATTTAAATAGCCAGTATATTTGAAAGCTTGAACATTATCTCCTCCTCTGACACCGACAATTTACTGTGAAACTGTTCCATGTTATCTTGCAATACCTGATTCCAAACTTGATATATATTTAATGCATTCTCTTTTCACGCAAAATGTCTTGGACACTGTCTTGCTATTATTCTCAATATATACATGTTATTCTCCTAACCATGGGCCCAAAATCTCACACAATGAGAGTGAATCACAGAGTAAAAGGAAAAAAAGGCCCTAACTGGTTTGGCTCAGTGGATAGAGCGTGGGCCTCCAGATTGAAGGGTCCCGGGTTCGATTCTGATCAAGGGCATGTACCTTGGTTGCGGGCACATACCCAGTGGGGGGTGTGCAGGAGGCAGCTGATCGATGTTTCTCTCTCATGGATGTTTCTAACTCTCAATCCCTCTCCCTTCCTCTCTGTGAAAAATCAATAAAATATATTGGGGGGAAAAAAGAAAAAAAGGAACATTGCTTTCCCTCCATGAACACTTTTCATCAAATTCCACCTCTCTGCTCAGTGGATACTGTTTCATATTGTGGAAATAATAACACAATTTCATCTTCCAGATTTCATTTATAACTACTTCAATTGGTGCACTAAAAATTTTTTTAAAAAGCAAAATGGTAAGCTCTAAATGCCAGCTTTTCTCTTCCTTTGGCCCAAGCCATAGCCGAGGTTAGTGCACATCCATCATTACCAAAATACTGCCTTGTATATATTTTTAAGAAACAGAGATGAGGTTGTTATGTTTTACTAGTGACCTAGCGTGTGAAATTGCACAAGACCCGGGACCCCCGAGTCCTGCCTGCGTAGTGGGACCTAAAGTTAAGTCCCTGCCCACCCACGTGTGCCTCGCCACGCACGCAGCCTCCTGGTGACCGGTCTTTGGTCGTTACGGTGTTATGACCACTGGGTTTTTATTATATAGATAGGCCTTGTTCAGAGCTCTATGCTGCTTTTCTTTTTGGTTGTCAACTTGTTATATCTGTGATGAAAACAGTTACTATGTCTGTGTAAATAAGTTCAGAACTAAAAACCAACAAAAAATAAAGATTCTAATAACTCAAGAATCTGTTATTGGAGAACCCACCAGATTCTGACCATCTGAAAATCTCATCTCTACCCCTCCCAGTCTCCAGTGATCATAAAGGTGATTAAAGCCCCGAGCCCCTGATTTTATCACAAAGTCATTTTTCTTTGTGGGTGCCTTGGATCTGGAGATAGAGAATCATGCGATCAGATAAAGCCATGTGGAGAGCAAAAAGTTTGCTGGAATGAGGAGCTGGGGCACAGTTTATGCTGTTGGAGCATTTCCTGTGTGCCCTTTGAAACCTCTAAACTCAGCTCTTCAAAGTGAGAGCTAACTTATTCTGTCTTTCCGCTGAACAAATATATTTGCTGCTTATCATCTTTTTTGCCACCCCCACCCTAATTGACTTAGTTAACATTGATTTATCAAAGCAAAAGCATTGCCCCGACTGAGTCATAAGTTATAATTTTACCTGACATTATCTGGGCCTTTAGAAGTGAAAGCATAAAAATAAAGGAGGTTTTGTGCAAAAGTCTACACATATGCACATATATGTGTCTTTATGTTTGCTTCATTCATCATGCTTTCTATACTTTCACTGTCTTTCTCCCCACCCAACCCCCACACACTCACTCATAGTTTGTGAGAGAGCGAGATGTTTTCTCAGGAGCTAATGGGTAATTTTTCAAGTTGAATACTATTAACATTAGTTACAAATACTTGTTTTCAGAAGTTCCTCTTTGCAAAACTTTGTTTTTAGGTCAGAAAACATATTTCTTTTTAGAGCCAGTGGGGCAAGAGGAAACTGAAGCTGGGGTCTGGGCGTGTGTTTGTGCTAATTTGCTGTGCAATCAAATACGGATATAGGTCAATAAAAGCTGTTCTTTGATCTGTTGCTACAAAGGATTCATTGTAAATACATTACTGGATAAGAGGGTTACGACTTCATAACTGCCCCTTGCAAACAGTGCCCTATGCCACCCTTTAGCACGTGCAACAAGTGAGACATCTGGCTTCAGCCTGCCTGGGCTTTTTTGTGTGTGTGCTGAAAAACACAGAACATAAAATTTACCATCTTAACCATTTTAAGTGTATAGTTCAGTAGCATTAAGTATAGCTTCCCTGGCTTTTATTTTGCTGATTTATTTTTCAATAGGTAGCCACAGTATCATTTCATTTTGGGGTATCTCCATAAAAGGATTGTGTTCAGGTAGAAAAATAGCCTTAAAAGAACAATAACAATAACAGCAATAGAAGCTTAGCAATAAGTGAATAAACTCAACAAGGCCAATATTCTGATGGATAACTATTTGAGTTCATACCTGTTATTATGTGTCTAGCACTAGCAAAGGCATTATACAAAAATGCAATGAGATGTGATCAATGACCTCAAGGTGCTTACATTCTAGTTATGGGATGAAGGTATCAGATTAAATCACATTGACTAAAATGGCAGTGAAGACTTCTACCTATCTACCTCACTCAGTGACTGCATATGAGGGCATGTTTCCTTTTCCCCATAAATGTATAGTCTGTGTAAGTACCAAAGCAGAACAGCCAGTTGAAAAGGTCATTGTTTGAAATCAAGGACCTATCTAGGTGTGACAAATAACCCATGGTAGCAGAGGATTTGGCAACAACTTCTGTTGAGTGCTGGTATGGGGCCAGTGTGGTCCATAGGAGTCTCAGTAAGAGAACAGAAAAAAGACCTCAGTTGTGAGGAGAATGTGATATGACTTTGACCACCTAAGCCTTCCTGCCACCTCTTACCTGCGTTGTAATACTGGAGGGCAAACTGGAACCCAAAAGTTATAACTCGTGCCCCCACTATTGCTTGTCAAGACAAATATAAGAAAAGCATTCTCCTTCCTTCCTTCTTTCTTTCCTCCCTCCCTCCCTCCCTCCCTCCCTCCCTCCCTCCCTTCCTTCCTTCCTTCCTTCCTTCCTTCCTTCCTTCCTTCCTTCCTTCCTTCCTTCCTTCCTCCTTTCCTCCTTCCTTCCCTTTTAGAAAATGTGCCCTTCCTTCCTTCCTTCCTTCCTTCCTTCCTTCCTTCCTTCCTTCCTTCCTTCCTTCCTTCTTTCCTCCTTTCCTCCTTCCTTCCCTTTTAGAAAATGTGCCCTTCCTTCCTTCCTTCCTTCCTTCCTTCCTTCCTTCCTTCCTTCCTTCCTTCCTTCCTTCCTTCCTCCTTTCCTCCTTCCTTCCCTTTTAGAAAATGTGCCCTTCCTTCCTTCCTTCCTTCCTTCCTTCCTTCCTTCCTTCCTTCCTTCCTTCCTTCCTTCCTTCCTTCCTTCCTTCCTCCTTTCCTCCTTTCTTCCCTTTTAGAAAATGTGTATGGATGTTGGGAAGGTGTAGCTCATAAAATCGCTACCACAAAGCTAGTGTGTATTCCATGGATGAAAACTCCACCCCACCTCTCAGACCCCATGTAGACAACACCTGTGCAGAGTTTACACTGCTTGCTGTCATAGTCAGCCTTCAACTACAGGCTAATCACTTCCAAGTTGGTCGTCTAACAAGTGATAATGCATATGAAAGCATTTATAATCTCTAAAGTGCTACACAAATATGACTGATATGGTCTCAGTTTTTATATTCTTAAAATCAACCTTTCTGCTGTTTCCTGGAAAGGCAACATCACCCACTCTGGGCCCTTGGGAGAAAGATGGAGGAAGAGAACTGATTTTTTTTTCTGGTTCACACTGGAAATCAAACTGGGCCCACCTCTCCTCCAGTCTGAGCCAGTGACTCTCATGGGTTTTTAATTTTTATTGCTTGCCTTGACCTGTGCTGCAATCAGCATGCACATGTGTGCAATGCCCCCATGAGCAAACCCACTCAACAAAGCATATTGGACTACATCATTGCTATAGTGATAACCTCGAATCAGTGAAAGAGCACAGCATTCAGCATCTTCCATACTTTATTAGTATTTACAAATTACTTATGACTCACCTCATAAATGACCCCAACAACACCCGTGATTGTGACTGAATGTTCTCAGTCTCCATCTGGCTCTCTGGCAACAGAATTGTTCTATGTCCCCTTGCACTGATTCCAGTTCTGGAAAGCTTCCAAGTCCTTTCAGTTTAATGCTTTCTACTTAATTCCACCGATATTGAGCACCTACTATGGGCCCAGGGAACACAGATATAAAGCAGACCTGGTTTCTGCCTTCCTTTGCTCGGAGCTTAGTGGCACATTGCTTCCCTGATGCTCTCCCCAGCTCCCCTTCTCCTTCTTCCATCAGTGCTTTCTGGTCCCTGGTTTCTCTCTTCTCTCTGCAATTGAGGTTCCAGCAAGACTTGTAGGAGACCTTTCAGGGGTGTCAGAGACTCCTCTTTGCTCTCATAGACCTCTGGATTTATATTTGCTAAGACACATTGTATTGCATTTTAGTTTATGTGCCAGGTGCTATGTGTTTCACCCTAGTTAATCCTCACAACCCTATCAAGTAGGTGCAGATAAGGAAACTAAAGCTAAACTAGCCAAATACCTTGTCCAAGGTCATAGAAGCGGTAGCAGAAGAGCCCTGACCTGAACTAGATAGTCTGATTCCAGAATCTTTGTACTATTCCAAGAGGTAAGTAAAAATTGGTACCCATGATCCATAACCATCACCAAGTGTGTGACATTTAAGCAAATATTCCGACCATCATTATTTAAGACCCTATTCATTTTTCCATTTCTATATAGTGTGGGTAAATGTAGGTTTACAATTGTGAATATGTGAAACACAGAGTTTATATTCTTGTTGTATTAGTTATTGTATTATTTGTATTACAACTGTAAACTTACTTTTGTCCCCCTCTATGTGTCCCTGATCTGTATACTGGATCTTAAGAATATTTTATGACATCTATGTTCATTGAAATATTTTAAAATTTAATTTATTATTATATTTTTTATTGTCTAAAGTTTTATATATGTTTCCTTTATCCCCAATTGACACCCCCCCCAAGCCATTCCCACCCTGGGCAAGCCCCCACTGCCCCAGTGTCTGTATCCATTGGGTATGCTAATATGCATGCATACAAGTCCTTTGGTTGCTCTCTATGAAATATTTTTTTTAAAAAAATTAATTTATTGGGCCATAACCAGTTTGGATCAGTGGATAGAGCATCGGCCTGCGGACTGAAGGGTCCCAGGTTTGATTCTGGTCAAGGGCATGTACCTGGGTTGCGGGCTCATCCCCAGTGGGGAGTGTGCAGGAGGCAGCTGATCGGTGTTTCCATCTCATTGATGTTTCTACCTCTCTGTCCCTCTCCCCTCTGTAAAGAATCAATAAAATATATTTAAAAAATTAATTTATTGGGGTGACATTGGTTAACAAAATCTTACAGGTTTCAAGTGTACAACTCAGCAAAACATTAACTGCCACTGCATCATGCGCCCATTGCTCAAAGTAAAGTCTCCTTCCATCCCCCTTATTATCAAAAAATTGATAATAAACCACAATCTCTATATAATTCAGTGATCTTATTAGAGCCAGGATGGAGAGAAAGGGAAGCTATTGAAAGAAATTGGGGCTCAGGGAACATGTCATTTTACTCAAAGACAGAAGAGGTGCAGTGAGCACTGGGAGAGAACCATCTTGGCTGATCAGAGGCCAATTCATAAGAAAAGCAGGTTGGGGTTTAGATGCCCCCTCTTTTGCCCTCTTCCACCTCCCTCCAACCTCCTTCCCCTCTGGCTATCACCATACTGTGGTCTGTGTCTATGTGTTATAATTCTATATACTGTATATAATTATTTGTGCTTAATCCTTTCACTTCTTTTTCACCTGGTCCCTGAACCCTCACCAATCTGACAGCTGTCAGTCTGTTCTACGTTTCTGTGCTTCTGTTTTTATTTTGTTTGTTAAATTATTTTGTTCATTTGATTCCACATATAAGTGAGATCATATGGTATCTATCTTGCTCTGAAATGTTAATACATTTAAGATAAGGATTTTTAAAAGTACAAATAACTTTTAAAAGTGCCAGTATTTACCAGTTCTCCCCCCCAACCCCCACCCATCCACCCATCCACCCATCCACCCAGCACGAGGTGTACCAAGATTCTAGCCTAATTGGCAGACACATTTCCCAGGAGGTCCATCAACCTGTTGATGACATAGGGCCCCATGCATGGGGCAGAGCTCCAAAATCGGAGTGAAAGCTTTCATGGGAAAACAGATTGTACTATCTATGTGAAGAGGCTTTGTTTTGTTTTTGTTATAAAAGTGACTGGAGGGCTGCCTGATATACCAAGTAAGGTAGGATCAATGCGAAGGGCATTTCACAAATGGAGACACCAATATTAACCGTGTGGTTAATCTGTACCACCTACCACCTTGCGACCCTTTATGAAGCTTTAAATCCTGTAAATACAAACGGATTTTTCAACTCACTTTGTATTTAAAATCACCAAGATCTGGAAGAAATTGGTTGTTACCATGGTAGCCAGCCTAACAGAAAGGTTTCTAATGTAATTTTTTCTTTGTATGGGCTTCAATGAATAACGCTTTTTAAAAAATTTTTAAAATATATGTTTATTGATTTCAGAGAGGAAGAGATAGGGAGAGAGAGATAGAAACATCAATGATGAGAGAGAATCATTGATTGGCTGCCTCCTGCACACCCCCTACTGGGGATCCAGTCTGCAACCTGGTCAGGTATCCTGACTGGGAATCAAACCCATGACCACCTGGTTCATAGGTTGATGCTCAACTACTGAACAATACTGGCCAGGCTCAATGAATAACTCTTGGGGGGCTTCTACACACCCTGAATATGCTGAGATTCACAGTCTACAGACTGAGCACATATCTCTTTCATCTACAAAAGGCTATGGCCAAGGATTGAGTTAGCCCAAGGCAGGGAACCTGGAAGGTCCCTGAACCACTACACATGTCTGGTGTGAGTGGTGTTAAGAGGCGACCAGAGCTGGCAGAAACCCCAGAGAAATGCAAACCTGCTATGTGTTCAAAAATAGTTATGAACACTCAGAAAGATAGGCCCAATGTTGGAAGAAGCTGTGTTTGTCTTCCTGTTAAAACGCCCACTGATGAAACAGGATGTCTTGCCCCAGGTCAGTGAAGGTATATTGTTTTATCCTATGCTGCACAGAGCAAAACAGATTAAGAAATGGTGTTAGGCACTCCTCCTATACATTTCCCCAGGATCCTCTCTATTGTGATTGTCTAGTGACCTGTTTCCCCAACTGGACTGCAAATTTCGCAGGGGCCAGGGGTATGCCTGTCTTTATTCATCCCATCACAAGGACTCAATAAATGTTTGCTAAAGTAATAAAGTGACTGAGTGAATGAAGCTTTAAAAATGCTAATTTGACAAAAAAATTGATAATAAACCACAATCTCTATATAATTCAGTGATCTTATTAGAGCCAGGATGGAGAGAAAGGGAAGCTATTGAAAGAAATTGGGGCTCAGGGAACATGTCATTTTACTCAAAGACAGAAGAAGTGTGGTGAGCACTGGGAGAGAACCATCTTGGCTGATCAGAGGCCAATTCATAAGAAAAGCAGGTTGGGTTTAGATGCCCCCCGAAGAGGTGGCATAAGGGTGACTTTGTACTGTTGGGAGCAAAGAAGCACAGTCGAAAGGAGCGTGGGGATACAATCCCGACAGAAATGAAATTCTAGAGAATCAGAAAAGGATCTCCCTCAGGTAGCTAAAAGAGCTGGCCTGCACTGGAGCTAGGACAGGAGAAAAGTAGATGCACTAAGGTCCCCAAGCAGCCAGCCAAGTGTTACTTATGTCTGAGGCAACCCCGAGATAACTTCAGAACCAAGAGATTTTGCACCAAGGAAATGATTCTTCAGTGGTAAGGGTCCTGGAGGGGCTGCCTGCATCCCAAGGGTATAGACTCAGGGTAGACAAGGTAGGGTCCTGGGGCCAAGACCAGTCTGCCACCTGTCTCTGTAAATAAGGTTTTACTGGATCACAGCCACTTTCATTCGTTCACATATGTCTATGGCGACTTTTCTGCTACAACAGCAGAGGAGTGAAGACAGAGACAATCTGGCCCACAAAGCAATTATTTGCTATTTGGCCGTTTACAGAAAAAGTTTGCTAACCTTGGTGTAGGTAGGCAATCAGTCCCGGGGACCTCTCTTTGTCTGCCATTGTGACCAGCAAGGAGAGGACTAAGCACAGAGTGAGAGTGGAAGTGGCCTTCCTGTCACTGGCTCCAGTTTTAGTTCATCACAAATTACTTAAGTTCCCTGTAGCACGTGTGGCCAGTAATGGTGCAGATAAGAATTATGATTTTTTCTACTTAGCAGGGTCCAATGAGAAGCAAATGGGAGAAGCTGTGGAAAAATGACCAACAAAGTGTTCAAGGATGTTGTCCCCCAGGACAGCCAGCCCAGGCATTGAGTTGTTTGCCACATGGAGCAGGCATGGGATATTTGTGTCATACACCTTTTCTTAAGAAGTCTGTGGCAACGTCATATCTGATAAGGGCCTAATCTCCAAAATTTATAGGGAACTCATACAACTTAACAAAAAGAAGATAAACAATCCAATCAAAAAATGGGCAAAGGACCTAAATAGACACCTTTCAAAAGAGGACATTCAGAAAGCCAAGAGACATATGAAAACATGCTCAAAGTCACTAATCATCCGAGAGATGCAAATCAAAACAACAATGAGGTACCATCTCACACCTGTCAGACTGGCTATCATCAACAAATCAACAAACAACAAGTGCTGGAGAGGATGTGGAGAAAAAGGAACACTCGTGCACTGCTGGTGGGAATGCAGACTGGTGCAGCCACAATGGAAGACAGTATGGAGTTTCCCCAAAAAACTAAAAATGGAACTCCCATTTGACCCTGTGATCCCACTTCTAGGAATATATCCCAAGAAACCAGAAACACCAGTCAGAAAGGATATATGCACCCCTATGTTCATAGCAGCACAATTCACCATAGCTAAGATCTGGAAACAGCCTAAGTGCCCATCAGTAGATGAATGGATTAGAAAACTGTGGTACATCTACACGATGGAATACTACGCTGCAGTAAAAAAGAAGGAACTCCTACCATTTGCAACAGCATGGATGGAACTGGAGAGCATTATGCTAAGTGAAATAAGACAGTCAATGAAGGAAAAATGCCACATGATCTCACTCATTCATGGATAATAAAGACTGCTGGGGTCCAACCCCAGCAGGTCCAGGGGTCCCCAAAGGCGTAGACGAAGTCGGCGAAGAAGGAATGACACGGAGACAGCGTTCAGTTGATCAGCAGCCTAGCCAGGATCTCCAGCCAAGTTCTGGTCTCGATCTCCAGAGAGGTTCTGCTTAGGATCTCCAGCCAGGTTCTGTAGCCATGTTCCCTCGCTAGGTTCTCCAGCCAGGTTCTGTCTGAGATCTCCAGCCAGGTTCGGTCACCAGGTTCTAGTCAGGCTCTCTTGCCAACCTCTGCAGTCAGTCCAGGATCCCTTGCCATGTTCTCTCCATCGAAGCTCCTCCATCTCCAGGTTCCGCGTAGGTTCTGTCTTCTGAATTCTGTCTCTTGCTGTCTTGTTGCATCTGTATTTATACCAGTTGATTCCAATCCTATCAATCTCTATTCCAAAGGTTAGGGTGTTTCTTATCTCCATTCCAGGGAGTAAAGATTATGTAGCTTAAGCATGATTGTTCGTAGTTAAAGTGATTAATTACCCGCCTTGCACTTAGTTGAGGGGTTTTATCCCCTCCCTAACTTCAGGGGAAAATCCCTACCTGGGGAAACAACCTTTCTCGGAGAGGTGACCTTGGTTAAAACACAGCGCCAAGAAGGTGAGCAAACATATTAAGAACCGTATGCCATATATGCCAGGTCCCTTGAAACAGCAAGGATGGACCGGCTCCCGGCAAATGACCATTATAAACTTATGAACAATAATAGATACAGAGACAGAGCTGCCTCAAACAGATTGTCAAACTGCAGTGGGAAGGCCAGGGAGGGTTGGGGGGCAGGAGGGAGGCGGGTAAGAGATCAACCGAAGGACTTGTATGCATGCATATAAGCATAACCAATGGACATAAGACACTGGGGGGTAGGGGAGGCCAGGGGATTGTCAAGGGCGGGGGGGGGGGGGGGAAGGACACATAAGTAATACCCTTTGTAATACTTTAAGCAAAAAACAATAAAAAAATTGAAAAAAAAGAAGTCTGTGGCAAAATGTCTATACCATGATTTCCCCCAAAATTTATTTTATTGTGGTAAAATATATGTAATATAAAATTTACCATCTTAAACATTTGTAAATGTACAATTCAGTGTTATCAAATGCATTCATAATGTTGTGTGACCATCTCCACCATCAACATCTACAATTCTTATCTTGTAAAACTTAATCTGTACTCATCTATACTAATAATAGAGGAATATGCAAATTGTTCAGGACGCCGTCACAGTAATAGTAATGACCAGCAGGCTGCGTGGGGCGACCAGGCAAGCATTGGGGGTTAGTGAGGGATGACCAAACGATTGAACAACAGGCTTTGTGGGGCGACCAGGCTGGCAGGGGGCAGTTAGGGGTGACCAGGCCAGCAGGGAGGGGGCAGTTGGGGGCGACCTGGTCGGCAGTGGCGGGTAGTTAGGGGCGATCAGGCTGACACGCAGAGGCAGTGAGGGGCAATCAGGCAGGCAGGCAGGTGAGCAATTAGGAGCTAGTGGTCCAGGATTTTGAGAGGGATGTCCGACTGCTGGTTTAGGCCCAATCCCAGGGATTGGACAGCCCCCGAGAGGTCCCGGATTGGAGAGGGTGCAGACAGCTGAGGGGACCCCCCACCCTGTGCACAAATTTCATGCACCGGGCCTCTAGTTGAACAATAACTGTCTGTTATCCCATCTCTCAAGTCCTCAAAATCATCATTTTACTTTGTCTCTATGATTTTGACTACTCTAAATACCACATACATGTGGAATTATGCAGTATTTGTCTTTTTGTGACTGGTTTATTTCACTTAGGTTCTCAAGGTTCATCCATGTTATAGTATATGTCAAAAATTCATTAATTTTTAAAGCCCAATAATATTCTATTGTACATACATATCATATTTTGCTTATTCATTTATTAATTGGTGGATACTTGGATTAGCTATTGTGAATAATGTGGCTATGAACAAGGGTGTACAAATATCTCTTTAAAACCCTGCTTTCAATTCTTTTGGATATATATTTAATTTCTCTTTCTTTCTTTCTTTCTTCCTTCCTCCCTCCCTCCCTCCCTCCCTCCCTCCCTCCCTCCCTCCCTTCTTTCTTTCTCTCTCTCTCTCTCTCTCTCTCTCTCTCTCTCTCTCTCTCTCTTTCTTTCTTTCTTTGTTAATCCTCACCCAGGATATTTTTCCATTAATTTTTAGAGAGAGTGGAAGGGAAGAGAAAAGACACAGAGAGAAACATCAATGGGAGAGAGACAGCAATTGGTTGCCTCCTGCATGCACCTCGACCAGGGCTGGGGATCAAGCCTGCAACTGAGGTACATGCCCTTGACCAGAATTGAACCTGGGACACTTCCGTCCATGGGCCAATGATGTATCCACTGAACCAAACCAGCTAGAGCTGATTTTCTTGACTTAGTTTTATCATTAAAAATTGGGATCTTTTTATAAGATTTGGGAAGTTTTCAGCCATTATTTCTTTAAGTATTTTGTCTGTCCCTTACTCTTTTTCCTTTTTTTCCAGCACTCCCATCATGCAAATGTTGGTGTGTTTAATGTTGTCTCAACTGTCTCTGAGACTATTTATTTTCGTCATTCTCCTTTCTCCTTTTGGGTTACATAATCTCTTTTGATTTATTTTCAGTCTTTTTGATTCTTTCTTCTGAAAGCTCAGATCTACTGTTGAACCCTTCTAGTAACTTTTATTTCAGCTATTGAACTTTTCAACACTAGTACTTCCTCTTTGGTTCTTTTAAAAATGTTCATGTCTTTATTGGTATTCTTTATTTCATGAGTCATGTCATCATACCTTTATTTCTTTGAACATGCTTTCCTTTGTTTTTTTGAACATATTTATAATAGCTGCTTTAAGTATTTTTCTACTAAATCCAACATCTTGTTCCCCTCAATGGCAGTTTCTATTGCCTGGTTTATTCTGTGCATGGGTCACAGTTTCCTGTTTTGTTGACTATCTTACCATTTTATGGATAATTGGACATTTTATAGAATATGTTATAGTAACTCTTGGTTCTAATTACCCTCTTCCACTTCTCTCCTGCCCCACTATTACCAGGCTTCTTGTTGTTGCTGTTAGTTTTATGTTGCTTACTGATTTGTTCAGTGACCTGCCTGGGCTAATTCTGTGAAATTTATTTCTTTTGCAGTGTATAGCTTGTGATATGACTGCTCAGTTTTTTTCTTATTTGTGCCGCACCAGCACAGCCAGGTTCGGTGAGTCTGAGGTGGGGTGGTGAAGGATTAAAGAAAAGACAGACAAAGAAAATATAGCTGGGGCTTGGTGGATCTCCTGTGCCTGGATGAGAACACAGGAAGACCCAGCCTGCAAGGTGAGGCTTTATTTTATAGTGAGATCAAAACAAGGGTAGTTGTCAATATGTTTACAATGTTCTTGTGAGTTTCACCTTGTTTTGGCAGCACTTGCTGCACCTCCCACAGCCCATTAGCTACCTAGGAAGGAACTAGGAAGGGTTATAAGGTTAAGCTTAATTATGCTAAGAGGGCTCTGCCCTCCAAGCTGGGACTTGTTTGTGGCACTGTCACAAGTCAGTTCAAGGCTTAACCCTAGAGCCGTTTCCTACACTTATTCTTGTTTTTTCAGTTGAAGTTTTTAAAATTAAATTTATTGGGGTGACTGTTTAATAAGATTATATAGGTTTCAAGTGTACAATTCTATGATACATCATCTCTATATTGCATTGTGTGCCCACCACCCAAAGTCAAATCTTCTTTCACCAGCATTTATCCCCCTTTACTCTTTACTACCCCCACCTCCTTCTCTCTGGTAACCACCATACTGTTGTCTGTGTCTATGAGTTTTTGTATGTTTTTCTTGTTTGTTCATTTGTTGCTTTTAGTTTTATGCCCCACAAGCAAAAGAATTAACTACTGTTTGTCCCCATATACAAAAATTAACTCAAAATGAATCAGAGCTAAATATAAGACCTCAAACAATAAATTACATAGAAAAAACATATATACAAAACTTATAGACCTTAGTCTTAGAAAGGATTTTATAAATTTGACCCCAAAGTCAAGGAAAGGCAAAAATAAATGAATGGAACTAAATCAAACAAAAAACCTGCTGCACAGCAAAAGAAATAATCTTATTCTTTTTTAAAAATATATTTTTATTGATTTCAGAGAAGAAGGGAGAGGGAGCAAGAGATAGAAACATCAATGATGAGAGAATCATTGATTGGCTGCTTCCTGCATGCCCCCAACTGGGGATCAAGCCCACAACCCCGGACATGTGCCCTTTACTGGCCCTTGACTGGAATCCAACCCGGGCATGTGCCCTTGATCAGAATGGAACCTGGGATCCTTTGGTCCAAAGTCCAATATTCTATCCACTGAACCAAACCGGTTAGGGCCTTATTCTTATTTTAAGCCTGGCATCTTAAGGGCCATCCCTCGTCAACAGAGTATATTGCTCAGATAATGATTGGCCAGACATTGTACTTATGCTCCCTGACCCAGTAAGCTGTCCACCCTTCAATGTTGGATCTCTATGTGCGGCTTAGGGACTGCTTTCAAAATGCAGAGACCTTGCAAGTATGTTCTACATTCAGTTAGGGACTGGAAGCTCATAAGTATGCTCTCTGGGTGCTCTAAGAGGGCACAATCTTGCCTATGCATACAGCTTTCTGGAACACCATGGATAAGTATGATCTTTGACTATCTCTTTTCCTAGATCTCCCTGTTAAATTTCTGGCTGGTCTTCCATTTTGTTTGCCTGTAGTAGTCTCATAGAACTGTTAACTTCTCTGATTGCTAGCCAGTATGATCTGTATTTTCAACAGTACTCCTGGGCATAGATTTCTCCACACTCTGCTCCAAGTAAAATCATTCCTCTTAGGCAGGACCTCAGATCTGCCAATCTTCACAGTTTCCCATGCTCTCTCCCCACCCCAGGGACAAATGGAGCAATCGAGACATATAGGAGTTACTGTTCTTCATGTCCTCTTATCTTCCCAGAGTTAACTTTCTGTGCTACAGATATGGGGCTATAGGGGGGATTTAGAGGGGAGAACCACAAGCTTTCATGTTCCACCCCATCTAGAATGGAACCTCTACAATATGAAACCAGAGCTTGAAGGAGGATGGGAGCTGCTTGTCTTCTTGGGCTGTCCTATCCACCCAGAATATATCTTTCACAATATAGAGCTAGTGTGAATGGCAGTAGCCCCTGGCTCAAATGTCACAGATTCACATTGTTTTTACTGAGATTTAGTAGATTTCTCTTGAATAAATGCTTTTAAATTTATTGTTGTTTTTAACAGTTTTTCTCCAGTTTTGTCACTTTTTCTGGGGAGAGGATTTGATGAACTCCTTATACATCCACTCTGGAAGACCCATCTCCTATACCATGATGTTTTGAGAGCAATGGTTGAATTCTTCCTGTTTTGTGAAAGAATCAGATTCATTAAATTTGGCAGAGTGGATAGAATTTGTGCATCTCTAGCTCAAGAAAGATAGACAACCTGATAACAAAAGACTGTTCATATCCTTTTGTGGGGCCTGGTTAGGCTCGCCTGACCTTTGCATATACCTCTTACCTGGTTCAGTGAGCATATACCCAGGTCATCTGTGGCCCAATTCCCTGAGTCTTACTCTCCTCCCACTTGCCTAGATTAATTATCCCAGATACCTTTGGTTCAACAAGCATCACACAATAGATATTACTATGAATTGTTTATGCCTCTGCCTCTCTCTTGCCAGACTTGCAACATCTTTGAGGCAGAGAATCTCTTCTTATCTAGAAGAGTACTTGATATATTATTGAAGTGGTAGCATTTATAACAACAATAACTACATATTATAAAATAATATCTAAAATAAGGGCTATGGCCCAGGAATGGTTCTAACCACTTTACATTTATTAATTCACTGTTAATAAAGCCTCACAACAATCCTATGAAGGATGTATTATTATTATTATCTTTGTTTTGCAGATGAGGAAACTGAGGCACAGAGCATGTAAGTCACATTTGCTAAACTACATCTGCTAAGAGAATAATAATTTTGGGGGAAAAGCCAACTACAGAAAAGGTAGCCAAGCCATCTCAAGTCTGTGATGTAATAAAGCCCAAGGATGCCAGGGGGTCTATGGAGTTTGCTGATCTTATTCTGCTGTTGGGGAAACAATGATTTTGTGGCTGTAAGGCTTTGAAGCAGTACTAATCTCCCACGTGTCAGTCCATGACTTGATGCAAAGACTTTGGAGTGCTAATGGCATGGGGGTTTGAAGCAGTTCCCTGCTGCTCCCTTCCAGAATTGTCAGGGCAACTTCCTGAGGGTGGGCTGCTCCTGCAGGAACCTGCTCCTCGCAAGGAGCACATGCGCTCTCAGGCCTGAAATCTTTCGTCATTTGAACTTCCTTCCAGGTGGTGGAGCAGCCCTGTATTTTTGAGACTGCAGTTTTTCTTTCTTTTTTCTTTTCTTTTCTTTCTTTTTTTAAAGTTAAAGCTAGAAACCTGTGACCATCCTGGGGCCCTTTCTTTTATCATTCTAGCTTTTTGAAAATCAGTGTAAGAAGAGTTGACTCTCGGTCAGACAGGCCTAAACTAGACACATGGAGGAATGCAGGGGCAGACACTCACACCAACGTGATCATTGTGTATCCTGAGCCAGAGCCCTGACATTATGCTGACTTTTTATAGTTCACTTTATACATGATTATACATTGCCTTTGCCATGGAAACCCCACAGCTTTTCCTTCTCTCAAGTAATACTGTAGAGGAGCCTGCAGGAAGGCACTGCTTTTTCCTCGTGACTGGGAACATGTTTTGACTAATTTCCAGGCTCAGAGGGCATGTATCATCAGTGCCTTCACTCTGCTTTTCTTCCTGGAGGCCAGAAGATCAAAATGCATGTGGCAGCACAAGAATTTTCTTAGCAGTTAGTTGGTGCAGCTCACTTTATCATAGAAAGAAAAACTGGAAAGGATTTTACCCTCTGGGGTTACAGTTATTTATTTTATTTTATTTTTGCACAGGGGTAATTGCAACTGTGAAATGGCTGAGTTGGGGCATTTCCCTAGAGCCTTCCCTCCCACCATGCAGTACCCCAAAGTCCTCTAAATGAAATATTTGCCCCATATTTCCAACTTCCTCCTCCCCAAATCCCCTTTCCTTATATAACTGAAGCCCGTTGTTCCATTTTATTAGGTTAAACCACATGAAATGTCTGACATTTGATCACTTTTTACCTACGAAATGGTTCAACCTAATCTAGTCAGAGGTTTTCTTTTGAGCAGGAGAGAGAAATATCACGGTGAATGAAAACAGAGACAGCACTGCTTCTCAAAGGAGAGGCAGTGGGGCCCAAGGAAAAGGGTAGATGTGCTCCCAGAACCATTCCCAGGTGTGGACATGGCAGCTGGTGCACGGATGCCTCAACTTCAGCCTGCATCTGAGGAGCAGATGTTTGTTGGAGTGGGGTGGCACACGCCAGGCTCCAAGAAACATCAGCTTCACCGATGAGTCATGAAACCCGACAAAGTCAAAGCAGGTTGTTGTGGTTGAAAAATTCAAAACAACTGTGTCTTCATCAGAGTTAGAAAACATTGCTCATGTGCACCCACAAAGGAACATGTTCAACCCACTGTATTTCCCTTGCTTGGGCAAATGCTGGGCTTTGATTTATTTCTCCCCTCTCATGTTCTTGATGGCAGTTGCTTTCCTAGACTAGAAACGTTTGCATTTCCTCACATCTTTCTCTCAGGCTGAGCATGGCTATTACATTACTTGAATCAAAGTAACAACAGAACAAAACCAAACCCCAAATAACTCTGATAGAACATGTAGAAACTAGCTGGCTGGAGAACGAATGTAACCTTTTAATCTCCTAAGGTATGGGTTCTAAGTTGATTCATGCCAATGAATAACTAGGAAAGTGAAGATCACAATTTCAAATGGTGGAACTTTGCTTTTCTTCCTTAACATCACATGATTTATGCTTGTGTTGGCTGCAGCATAGGACACAGGCTTTTATTAGGATCTATTTTAGCTAGATGGACAGAATGCTTCGGATATTGTATTTTCTCCTGAGACCAACAAAAAGGATAGACCCTTGTGGGGGCTAAAAAATTAATATTTTTCCTCTCACATTCTAAATTTTTCTAGCTGGGCTATTAATCAAATTAACAGAGAGAGATTAACAGAGAAAATCAAAGTTTTAATACATGCACATGGGGCATTTACATAGGCATGAAAATTCCAAAGACAGTAAGGCAACTTTGGGTATAAAAGACATTTCAAAAAACATGATTGCAGCGTGTCATCCAATCACCAGCTATGGAGAATGAGTACCTCTCTCAGGCTTGCTTTCCTTCCTATATCCAAAGCTGTCAGAATATTAGCTCCTCTAGACACGATCCTGGGAGGTATAAGACATTTTGGAAAAGGGGAAAAAGGGTGCAGTGTATTAGATTTCAGAAGTGAGAATGGGTGATTTACAGGTACTTGAAGAGTAGAACACAGGGAAATTCTTGCTAGGCAACTCAAAAACAATGGCACACAGGGGGTAACTAGCTAATAGGACCAAGGGGAACATCCTAAAATCTCCTTCCCAAGCAGGTTTCTCTGCTGAATCTCTTGGACAGGGAAGGGGGGGAGAGTTAAAGTCTCCCTCTAAGTCTTGTTTCTTTCTCTTTTTTTTTCATTTATTTATTGATTTTAGAGAGAAAGGGAGGGAGGGAGAGAGAGAGAAACATCACTTTATTGTTCCACTTATTTATGCATTCATTGGCTGCTTCATGTATGTTCCCTGACCGGGGGTCAAACCTGCAATCTTGGTGTATTGGGACGATGCTCTAACCAACTGAGCTACCCGCCAGGGCTACGTCTTATTTCTTAATAAATAGCTTAAAATCAATATCTCAAAAGGGCAGTTTCAGGGGGCAGAATTTGGGTTCCCTTCACCCTCTTCTCTTTTGCATCCTCATGAAATATGTAGCAAATAGCAAGGGAAATCAGAGAAGGCATTCAAGTCTTGGGTAGTGTGTTGAAGGGAATCAAAAGTCTTGCCTTTTGGGATATTAATTTTAAAAAAAGTATTTTTGCTGTTGCAAGTATTACAGATGTCCCCACCCTTTTCCCCCATTAACCCCTTCCTCCCTGCTCTTGCCCCCCTCCCCAGGCATAACCAAATAAATTACATGCTTATACGTATAACCCAAGGCAGTCATCGGCAAACTGTGGCTCGCGAGCCACATGCGGCTCTTTGGCCCCTTGAGTGTGGCTCTTCCTAAGCCTTAGGAGTACCCTAATGAAGTTAATAACAATGTACCTACCTATATAGTTTAAGTTTAAAAAACCTGGCTCTCAAAAGAAATTTCAAGCGTTGTACTGTTGAGATTTGGCTCTGTTGACTGATGAGTTTGCCGACCACTGACCCAAGGGATATTGATTTTTAAGCTGGTTATTAAGAAAAAACCCAGAAGGAATCTTTGACCTTCACCCCTTTCCAGCCTGAGATTCAGAGGGAGAAACCTGCTTCAGAAAGGGAACTTTAGTATAACCACCTTAGCATTCTACAAGATGATTCCAAGCAGGAGCCTGTCTCCACACCCATGTGCCATTGTTTCTGGGTTGCCTCACTGTCTTTGGAATTTTCATGCTTATGTGAATTTCACATGCACATGTATGAAACTTGATTTTTCTCCTGTTAATCTCTGTTAAGTTGATTATTAGCCCTGCTGGAAGAACTGAAAAGGTGGGAGGGACAGTATTATCTTTTTGAGCCCCCACAGTTTCTAGCCACCCCTGTGCTCAAGGCCTCTTTACAGTGTCACAGAAGGCTGACATTTTTCTGCTTCTGGCTCTTTTTTATGCAAACCACAAATCATCCAGTGCCACATTAGTCATCCCAATTCTGATCCTGGTTGTGCTTTAGAAAACCACACATTATTGAAGCCAGTCTCCCAGCATACTCCTGGAAAGAATGTGTAACCCAATGCTCTCACACTCATCTCATGTAAGGTTTCTTATCACCTGACAAGTAGTAGTAGTGTTTTTGTAGTCACTTGTTGCAGTTCAGTTAACCTTTCAATTGATTAATTAACCAGTTTCCTCATCTGTAGAACTGGGGTAATTATGTTACCTTACCAAAGTTATTGCTGAGAATTAAGATTCGATTAAAGAGTCTGAAACGAACTGACACATAACAGATGCTCAAGCATTGTTTATTATCATCAACTTAAAAAAGGCAACTCACCAGTTTAAAGCATTTACTTGGTTTTAACATCTGGAAACCAATTTAAAATGGGGACATCTGTAAAAGTGTCAATAACAAAAACAAAGTTAAAAATAAATAAATAAAGCATATACTTGGTGTTAGCATTTGGAAAGTGAAATTCCTTGAAATTCTACTTCACTTCACGTTGCTTCTGGTTTACTAACCATCCCAGGACTTGGAAACCCCCTATGGGCCCTCCAGGGCCCCAAGCTCCAGGCTCACAGTGCCCCACTTGGGGCCTCCTTGTGTCTTTCATCAGCTCCCCTGCAGAGCAGCTATTCTCAGGAGCTGAGACCAGCAGCAGCATTACTTAGGAACTTGTTAGAAATGCAAATTCCTGGGTCACATCCAGACCTACTGAGTCAGACACCCTGGGGTTGGAGCCCAGCAGGTTTTGACAAGATCTGCAGATAATTCTGGTTGCACTCAGTGTGAGAACCTCTGCTTGAAAGTGCGGACCACAGAGGGAGTTAGGGCAGGGGGGCAGCCTCCGCTTCTTTCCTCTGGAGGGTCTTTTCTCCTTCCTTATCTCAAGAGAAAAAAAGAGAAAAAGCCACCCCCCTTGCTATTGTGAGCAGAAGCTGTCAGGAAATGCTTTTCATCCAGTCCCTCGGTTCCCAGTGTTTTCTCTCTCTCTTTGGGGACCCTGAGTTACAGCTCCAGTGGGTCCCCTTTGCTAATGTGTCCTGGGCACCCGGAGCCTGCCTCTGAATGTTCAGCTTTAGGCAAGAGTAATTTTTTTCTGATCTCCCTCTCCTTGTTATTATCAGATGCAGGCATAGTTCCCCTCAAAGGCTTAACTTCCCTGCCCCTTCAGTATGCTTCCAGTGGTCGGCAAACTCATTAGTCAACAGAGCCAAATATCAACAGTACAATGATTGAAATTTCTTTTGAGAGCCACATTTTTTAAACTTAAACTATATAGGCAGGTACATTGTTATTAACATAATTAGGGTACTCCTAAGGCTTAGGAAGAGCCACACTCAAGGGTCAAAGAGCCCCATGTGGCTCGCGAGCCGCAGTTTGCAGACCACGGGCTTAGCCCATTCCTTTTCTTCAGGAGCGCTTGGAGTCCTAACCCAAAGTTGGTAGAGAAAGGGGTTGACTAGCAAAATGTAACCTGGGTTTTGCTGTTCAACGGAGAATAATAATTTTCAGTCCAGCTTCTTGTCCTGGATTTTCTTTCAGGTTGTTTTATCTGAAGCACATTAGAAGCCTTTCTGCTACTCCCTCCCCACCCAAACTGCCAGGAGACACTCCTTTGTAGTCTCTTTAGCAGTCCATCTGCTTCTGAGAAGGTTAAGTCAGAAATATAAAGCACACCTGACTACATTAGTGTCCCTAGGAGGGGAGTGAAAAAGGCCAGGTATGAGTTTTACCTACAGTGAAGTTTTTATTCTGATCAAACAAACAAGCAACCCCCCCCACACCCCCCCCAAAAAAAGATAATGAACAAAACGTGACAAAAATTAGCCTTTCCCCAGCACACTTCTGTGTCACCTACAACTCAAAATTCATAGCAACTGTCTACTTTCCTAGGAAGTGATTACATTTAAATATTAGCTTAGTGAATGGTTATAGGAAATAAAAATTGGATGTGTAAAACAGATGGAATATGTATTTTTAGCATTTATTTTTAAAACTCTTTATCATGGAGAATTTCAAACTTATAAAAAGACAGACTAATGTAATGACCTATGCGCCCCCTGCCCCCCGCCACTCATGTCCAATCTTGTTTCATTTATGTCCCCATCTACTTCTCTCCTTCCCATATTTTTGAAGCAAATCTCAAATGTTATATGATTTTTATCCATCACTACTTCAGCATGTACTTCTAAAAGGTAAGGACTTAAAAAAGATATAGCCACAATGCCATTATCATACTTTAAAAAGGTAACAAAAGTCTTTAATGTCATCAGGTATCCCTTAAGTGTTCAAATTTACAATTTTCTCTTGAAAAGCACAAAATATTTGTTAGTTTTAATCAGGATCCAAATAAGGTCCACACATTTTCATTGGATATTCAGCTTTTAGATCTCTTTAAATGTACAAATCTCTCTCTTGCAGTTAATTTGCCATTTAATATGTTCTCCTGTCCCCTGTATTTCCTGCAAAATGTTTTTGAACCAGACTTGATCATATTCAGGTTTGATTGTTTTCAAGAATGCTTTATATGAATATTGTATAAGCATATTTCGCAAAAAATACTAAGGGTCACAGGCAGATCAGCTATTTTGAATTACATGAATTGCCATTTTATCTCCACCACAGTAGATTCTTGAGAATTTATAGTTTATTTTAAATTAACTTAAATTCTTCAGACATTTGTGCCTTTTAAATTTTACTATGAAGAATTCTGTGTGGGGTGGGAGGGCACGGAGTCCTCAATAAGACCAAAGCCTCTTTCAATAAACAGTTAAGGCCTCTGCTCTTTGATTTTTTTTTAAAGTAGCAAATGTCTCTGGAAAAGTTTTCCAGAGGTAAAATCTAGCATGTCTTACAAAAGTCATTTAATTTTCATTAAGTTTCTAATTAAGAATATCTGCAGGTATTCCCAATAGCAAAAAGATATCAATCTATCACAATACTTTTTATTTGCTTAATGTTTTCTCCAACCTCAATTTTCATATTTAAAGTGAGATGATCTTTGAGAATACCACCCACATAGGCTATTGATTAATTGTAAAGACTTTAATCTTCCTGAAAGTTTACCCTGAAAAAAGTCCAAATTTATGCTTGCAAAAGAATGTGTCCATGTTATCAGCTCACAAGAAAAGAAATTAAAATGCTAATAATGTTTGATCATAAAGGTCAAACACCTATCTGTAAGGTTGATTTAAATTTCTATTAACTTTAAATGTGAGCTTGGAAAAAACATTTCCCCAGTAGTATTAGTTTTCTATGGCTACTGTACAAGTTACAACAAACATAGTGGCTTATAACAATACAGATTTATTCTCTTATAGTTCTGGAAGTCAGAGATCTCATATGGGTCTCACTGGACTAAAATCAAGGTGTCTGTAGGGCTGCATTCCTTCTGGAGGCTCTTGGGGAGAATCCATTCCCTTGCCTTTCCCAGTTCGTAGGGACCATCTGCATTCCTGGCCCTTCTCCATATTCAAAGCTAGCAAGAGCCAGGTTGAATGCTTCTCTATTTGCATCAGTCTAACCTCCTCTTCTGCCTCCCTCTTTCACTTCTATTAAGTACCCTTGTAATTACATTGGGCCCACCCAGATAAGCCAGGATAATGTCCCTATTTTAAAGTTGGTTGATTAGCAATCCTAATTCCACTTGCAACCTTAATTCCTTTTTGCCAGGTAGCATAACATCCCCACCGATTAGGGATTAGGATGTGAACATTCTCAGGGTTTATTATTCTGCCTACCGTATAAGCCAGGTAATGTTTGACATCTCTCTAGATTTAATGAAACGAAATAAGTGGATTAAATACTTGAATTTTTAAAATTTGCCTCATATTCTTTTCAGTAAAACAGGATATAAATACATAACCAAGCCAAATGCTGTTTTGATATTGAAGATAAACATAGATAATTATTCTAGTTTGTACCAAATAAGTATGGATATGGGTCTATCAGACATTCTTGTTTGTGTTTATTGCCTTTTATTTGCCCCCCAAAAAGCTTGAAGTAGATATCTCTGAATTTCCAATTTAACACACATCCTTTAGCAATGGTTTTGTTTTCAGAAATTTGACTTTATTATGTGTGGGTATGGATATGAGTTTATACTAACTCGGTTTGTTCTCAGCTTCTTGAATCTGTAGGTTGATGTTTTTCACCAAGTCTGGGAAGTTTTCAGCCATTATGTCTTTGAATTTTTTTTCAACCCCACATTCTTTCTTTTCTTTTTCTGGCATTCAGATGAATGGATGTTAGATCTTTTGTTACTTTCATACAGGTCTCTGAGGCTCTGTTCTCTCTCTTTTTCAATCCGTTTTCTCTATGTCATTCAGATTGGGTAATGGATTTTTATTTTGGTAAATGTATATTTTATTCTAAAATTTCCATTAGTTTCTTCTTAATATTCTCTATTTCTTTGCTGATACTTTCTATTTTTTCATTTGTTTCAAGAATGTTCATATCCCTAGCTGGTTTGGCTCAGTGGATAGTGTCAGCCTGCAGATTGAAGGGTCTCGGGTTTGATTCCAGTCATGGACACATGCCCGGGTTGCAGGTTTGATCCCCAGTAGGGGGCTTGCAGGAAGCCACCAATCAATGATTCTCTCTCATCATTGATGTTCCTATCTCTTTTTCCCTGTCCCTTCCTCTCTGAAATCAATAAAATATATATATTTTAAAAAGAATATTCATAATTGCTTATTAAGCATTTTTATGATAGTTGTTTTTGTATATTTAAAAATTTTAAAATTTATTTCAGAGAGGAAGGGAGAGGGAGAGAGATATAGAAATATCAATGATGAGAGAGAATCATTGATTGGCTGCCTCTTGCATGCCCCACCAGGGATCTTGCCCACAACCTGGACATGTGCTCCAACCAGGAATTGAATCGTGACCTCCTGGTTCATGGGTCAATGCTCAACCACTGAGCAACGCTGGCTGGGTGTTTTTGTAGATTTTTAAAAAATTTTTCTACATATACGATCATGTCATTTGGAAATAAAGACTATTTTGTTTCTTCCTGTCTAATCTGTATGCTTTCTATTTCTTTTCCTTGCCATATTGCACTAATTACAGTACAGTTTTCAGTAGGAGTTGTGAGAGAAGACATTCTTGCTTTATTCCTGATCTTAGGGAGAAAGCATTCAATCTCCCACCATTAATTATACTGTTAACTATAGGGGACTTTTTGGAGATAACCTTTATTTGGTTAAGTATGTTCCCCTCTATTTCTAGTTTATTGAGAGTTTTTATCATGAATGGATATTGAATTTTCTTGAAAGCTTTTTCTGTATCTATTGATTTTTGAGTGTGCTATTCAGTGGCATTAAGTACATTCAGAATGTTGTGCAACAATTACCACTATCATTTTTCAGAATTTTTTCATCATCTTCCCCCAGCCCCTGATAACCTCTATTCAACTTTTTATCTATGAATTTGCCTTTTCTAGGTACCTCAAATGAGTGTAATTTGTTGTTTTGTGTATGACTTAGCATAATGTTTTTTAAGGTTCATCCATGTTGTACTACCACAAATTTTTATGTCTTCTATTTTTATTTTAGTTTAAAATGTTTAATTTTTTTCTTGAGATGACTTCTTTTGACCTATGGGTTACATTGTATTGTACTGTTTAATTTATATACATTTGTTGACTTTCCAGATATCTTTTTATTTTTAGTTTAATTTTGTTATGATCTGAGAATGTACTTTTAGGATTTCTGTTCTTTTTTAATGTGGCAGTTCTCTTTTTTAAAAACATACATTTTTATTGATTTCAGAGAGGAAAGGAGAGGGAGAGATTGGAGATTGAGCCAGCATCCCAGGCATGTGCTCCCATCGGGATCAAATCTGTAACCTCCTGATTCACAGGTCAACATTCAACCACTGAGCAACACTGGCTGGACTATGATTTCTATTCTTTTTAATTTTTTTAAGGTTTGTTAGATGTCCCAGAATGTGGTCTATTTTGGTGAAAGTTTCACGTGCAATTGTAAGAAAGTGTACCCTGCTCTTGTTGGATGGAATGGTCTATAAATATCATCTATAGTCTTACACATTTTCTGTCTGCTTGTTCTGTCAATACTGAGAGAAGCATTGAAGTCTCCAACTATAATTGCGGATTTGTCTGTTGCTTTTTTCAGATCTATCAGTTTTTAATACTCCATTGTTAGGATGTTTAGAAACTCTTCATTTATTTTGAAAATTTTCTTATTTGTAAATGAGGCATGAATACTTAAACCCATGGGGAAAAATACCTTTTCTTAAACTAAAACTAGAAATACAGTGTCTTGAACTTGTAGTTGCTTGGTCATTTTGGAGAACCATTTTGTTGTTTTACCAAGTCCCTCTCATATTAAAAGGAACCCAGAAATGGCCTGTTTTATGGAGTTGTCACATGCACAGTTGGCTTTCAAGGTCTTCATTTTGTGGTAAAAGCTAAATGTAGGACTCATAGAGCCAGATCAGTGGTACAGATTTGCCGAACTAAGACTCTTAAATGTTTGACGTTTCTAGCAACTGGTTTATGTCCCAGAAAGGCTACACAAAGAGGGTGGCTTTTCTGGGGTCAGGGACATTGGAAAGGTGACAGATATTCTGTGGATATATAAAATCTTCCATTCACTACAATCTGCAGATGCCGCCAACAAAGCATGCACTATCTCTCTTCTAACTTGTCGCATAGACTGGATGCCCTTTACAAATATGGCATACCGTAGCTATATGGTTTGTCTTTGGTTTCAACTCTCCTGCAGTTCTGAGACTCAGAACAGGATCCAGAGTATAAACTACACCTCTATACAGCTATGTTCTTAAAACAAGAAGGGTTTACAGTGGCTCTACAGGGAAGTGTCATTGGAGTTTAGAGAAGAAAACTCCAATCCTTTTGAAGGAAACATAGCTACTCTTCTATGCGTTAAATATGGCTGTAAATTCTTTTCCACTTCCACACCAATAGGTCGAGTTGAGTATTCCTCTTCTTGAATCTGGCCTAGTCTAGGACTCACTTTGACCAGCAGAATACAATATAAGTGACACTATGCAACTTTCAAGACTGGGTATTAAGACATCTGCAACTTCTTTTTTTGCATACTTGGAAGGCTCCCTCTTATAACCCATTTACCATGTTATGAGAAGGCCTAGTTTCATGGAAAGGCAGTGTATGAGATGTTCTAGTTGACAGCTCTACCTAAATTCTCAGCTAGTAGACAGCACCAACTGCAACTATGTGAGTGAGATACTTTGGATGTTTCAGTCTGATCAAGTCTCTATATGCTTGCAGCTCCAACAGACATTATGTGGATAGGCAGTAAAGGACTAATTTTGCTCTCCAAAATAGGTTTGATACTTGCCCAGCTTCTAAGAGGTAGCCTCTAAGGCCTTAGAATGTCCTGTCTGATAAGAGTATCTTTGTTTACCTGGGGACGATGGGCTATACCAGAGAGTTTTTGCTAATGTGATTTATGGTGGGAGCATTGGGCTGTGTGGTATCAGCTTGATTTCTGAAGGGGCTGGAGACAAAGGTCAGTCATGTGGGAGAACAGCCATGCCTACATGACCAAGACCCAGTAAAATCTCTGGATACCAAGGCTCAGGTTAGATTCTCTGGTTGCCAATATTCTGTGCTTGTTGTTACACATCATTACAGGGAGAAGTAAGTTCTGTCTGTGCAACTCCACTTCAAGGGGACAACTGGAAGCTCATGCCTGGTCTCTCCTGGAACCTGCCCCATGTGCCTCTTCCCTGTACTGATTTTAATCTGTATTCTTTTACTGTAATAAATGATGACTATGACTATAATAGCTTTTCTGAGTTTTGTGACTCTTTCTCACTGAAACCAAGGGTAGTCTTGGGGACCCCCGAATGTCAGTGGAGAAGCAGCACTGCCCAGATGAGCCTAGCCAATCCACAGAATCACAAGCAATAGTAAATGGTTGTTTTCTTAAGCCATTACATTTTGGGGTGATTTGTCACGCAGCAATTGACAACCAAAATACCTGTCTTCTTTATTAGATAATAATAATTTTGAGAGCCAAAATAACTCTGTAATGTCTACTCTATTAGCACAGCACCTTTTGAAATGCTGGTATACACTAAACATTTGTTAAACTGTTAAATTGGAGTAGTAAGAGACATCTTCCTGGACTAACTGAGATAGACTAAGTGAGATAGGGGACTTTCAGAATAATTATATTATTTTTATCTGTATATAGAACAAAGGAGTCCCCACCCCTTTGTGTGAAATCTAAAGATAATTGCAGTTTTTTTTAGGACTGCTGTGTTAGTAATGATTTGTTCTTTCTCCTTTCAGGATGGTTTTACCATGATATAAAGAATACTGCTTGGGCCCAGCCAGCATGGCTCAGTGGTTGAGGGTATTCCCAGCCAGGCCAGGGCACCTGCTGGAGTTTCCAGCTTGATCCCCAGTGGAGGACATCAGAAAGCAGCCAATCAATGATTCTCATTGTTGATATGTCTATCTCTCCCTCTCCCTTCCTCTCTGAAATCAATAAAGATATATATATATATATATATTTTTTTTTTAAATACTGCTTAGAATATAACAGTTGAAGTCCCAGTTCTGCCATTTCTCATTGCTTTTATGAACTTGGGAAAGTCTCTTCACCTTACCAAATTTTATTTTGAAGCAGATATAATAACAGGCAATCTTACAGGGTTGTCGTGAGGCTTTAATGCTAATTAGAGCAGATGTCCTTCCGGACGAGGGAAGCCTGGGTCCCAGGTGCAAGAGGGAAGCTGGTGCCAGCAGCCGGGGGAAGGAAGGCCTACTCTTCCTTCGTGCATCATACCCTTCGTGCTTCTAATGTAGGTATAAAGTGTCATTTTGTGGAGACTTTGCATTGATGGTACTTGCTTACTTTTTTTATTATTATTTTTAGTTCTTCTAGCCCAGCCGTGGGCAAACTACGGCCCGCAGGCTGGATCTGGCCCATTTGAAATGAATAAAACTATTGAAAAAAAAGACCGTACCCTTTTATGTAATGATGTTTACTTTGAATTTATATTAGTTCACACCAACACTCCATCCATGCTTTTGTTCTGGCCCTCCGGTCCAGTTTAAGAACCCACTGTGGCCCTCGAGTTAAAAAGTTTGCCCACCCCTGTTCTAGCCCATCATCTCTCATAAATACTTTTAAATATGGCTGGTATCTCAAAAGCACAGGGAATATAAAAATTCATAAAATAATAAAAATAAAATTTAAAAAATAGTTTTTCCTCTATTTTTCTTATGTCATCTCTTTACCATTACAAACTACTTCACTTACATATCTAGACTAATAAAAGAGAAACATGCAAATTAACCATCACTTCGTCACTCCTCTATACCCACCAGCTGATCAGAACGACTATGCAAATTAACCCAACAAAGATGGTGGTTAATTTGCATACGCAGGTGCAGAGCGAAGACTGAAGACAACTGAAGATGACGGCAGCCACGGAGCTGAAGCGAGCAGGAGGCTTGGGTTGCTCCCAGCAATGGAGGAAGCCAAGCTTCCAGCCAGCCCTGTACTCTGCTCAAGGAGTGGCTGGGGGCCTGGGTGGCCGGGGGCAACCCAGACTTCCAGCCAGCCCTGGCCTCCGCTTGAGGAGCTGGAAAAAAAAAGGAAGGGCTGGGAGCAGCTGGAGCGGAGAAGCCAAGCCTCGCTGCTGTGGCTGGACCAAAGGCCTGGGTCCTAGGTGCCGGAGGAAAACAGTGCTGGCAACCAGGGGAAGGAAGGCCTATTGCGCAAATCTTCGTGCAACGGGTCACTAGTTTTAAATAAAAGAAATGGAGGAAAAGCTCAGAAAATGTGACATTGAAATGATTTCGTTTCTTTTAAGCATGTCACATCTCCCTACCTCATCCTTTCACCTATCTTATCAATATGTATTTTATTTCAATAAAGAGCAACTGCAAGGTATTGACAAGATACTATCTGTTATGCTCCAACAAACTTAGTGAACTCTGGGCCCTTCTTACTGAGTAAATTTGGATAGTGTCAGGTGGTGATGCTCCCAGCACTCTGGAACTGGTCCACAGGCCTATGAGAACCACTTCTGGGTTCTTCAGGTTCATACCTGCAGCTCAGAGAATAGAATCCAAAAGGGCTGCCAAAGCCTTTCTATGAACCTTCATAAAGATGCTGTAATTTCCCAGGGTCTTCCCCAGTATGTTGCTTTCGTGCCATTTATAAAACATTGTTTGTCTTCCTGGAACTCATAAGTTGTTAGCTGCCCCCTGCACATACATGTATCTTATCAACCTTGATAATTTTGAATATCTGCCAGTTTCTAACATAGTATAATGAAAGTTTAGAGCTAGAAGGAACTATAGAGATTGGAGTTCTGGCCCAGAAATTGGTTGTCATGACTTGACAAGAGTCAAGGACAAGGAGTAATGGCCTCTAATAGGAATATGTGAACAGATTCTAAGAAACCAGCAAGGAAGGGTTTAAACCAGAGGTTGAAAACAGAGTATTAAATTCCAGGACAAGGAGTATGGGGAATGAAAATCAGCCAAAGCAAGTTAATATGTCACTTGAGAATTCAGAATTAAAAGATATTTTTAACAGCCTAAAAAAATTAGCTGAAACAAAAGAAGCAATTTCCAGAAGTAAATAAAAAATTCTTCCCATATATTCCAAAACCAACCACATAGGCATATAGGAGAAACCAGGTTTACCAGAAATTCAGTAAAACACTTAGGTTTCAACTGCCAAGAAGGTCAGAGAAAAACAAATACCACATGATTTTACTTATACGTGGAATCTAAAGAATAATATAAACAAACAAACAAACAAAACAGGATTAGACAATATATACACAGAACAAACTGATGGTTGCCAGAGGGGAGGGGAGTTGGGGACTGGGTGAAAAGGGTGAAGGGATTGAGAAGTACAGATTGGCAGTTACAAAATAGTCATGGATGCAAAGTACAGCACAGGGAATAGGGTCAATAATATTCTAATAACTATGTATGGTGCCAGGTGGGTACTGAAAACATCGAGGGAAACACTTTGTAAAGTATATGATTGTCTAAACACTATACTGTATACCTGAAACTAATCTATATATATAAAAGCCTAAGCAACCGTTAGGACCGAATGACCAGAATGACTGGAACGACTGGTAACCAGTCGCTATGATGTGCACTGACCACTAGGGGCCAGACATTCAATGAAGGAGTTGCCCCCTGGTAGTCAGTGCACTTCCACAGCCAATCTCCTGTGGCCGGCCAGGGCTTTGGCGTCAGGCATCTGTTCCTTCTATGCCCAGCTCAGTGACCGTCACCTCCTCTCCCAACCTCACCAGGGCCTTTGGCCATGGGCTGGCACAGGGAACCGGGGGTGGGTGGTGGAGATGTGGCCTCTTTCCCCGGGGGGCCGAGGGCTGGCTCCCTCCTTGGGGCCGGCAGCCAACCTCCTGTGCCCCATCTCTCCCTCTGTATTCCCAGTATCAGCATAGTTAATTAGTGTGCAGAGTAGGCTCTGAGGAATTTTTGATGGAATAAACTACCCATTCCTCTAGTTCTCTCTCTTAATGGGAAGAAACCCCAAGAGTTGCTGAGGAATGTAATATATTTTAACTGGTTTCTAGAACAACATTGCCCTGTCCTGATAGCTCTTTACACTTGTAATGTCTAATTATTCAGGAGTTAACATTTATTAGCTACCTTATTTAAGGCAGAATACCAACTCTTAGATGTGAACTATATTTTCATATTCCTAGAGTTCAGAAATGTACCTTTTGAAGCATTCATAGGGGTGATATTTTAAATGTACTTTAAAAAAGCTGTGCTCAAAGGAACTCATTTCAATTTTTCTTTTGGTGACAAGCTATTCCTAGGTGCTGCTGAGACTCTAACAAACCTAACCTTCCAGTCATGTATGTATATAAGAGGGTTTCAAATGAGGATATGCGTTTGTATGCTTCTTCCTTTCCCTTGGAACCTTGGGAAACTTTCACACTCCACAGTGCGTGACTTATAAAATCTTTTACTTTACTGACATTCATTCACAGTATCCAAGATGAGTTTCTCTAGTGACTATTACAGTGTTAGGTACAGAGTAGGCACTTAGTAAATGCTGGTTGGCTGACTGACTGAATGAATGAATGGATGAAAGTATGTGTTGAATCAACTTGGTATGATTTGAAAAGACTAAAATTCTCACATGCATCCATTTTGGGGCTAAAGCTTTGGAAGGCAGTTAGAATGCAAATATATTAAATAGTTCCTAACCCATTACCTTGAATTGATATTCCAGATTTAGAGATTTCCAAGTTCTAAATGAAAAGGAAGATTTAAGAAGAACAGGTCCATTCTGATGAGGAGTCGAGGATGTGTGGAGGTGTACAGAAGCTATGTGCAGGACAGAAAATCAACAGGAGGGAGGGTACCATAGAAAAATTGCAGATACACAGGATAAGGGACTTGTGGAGGCACCAAAAGTCATATGCGGGCTTCCCACTCACCATTTGCGTCCACTCAGATCGCCATGTGTGGCCAGCAGAGCAGGATTGCAGCCCAAAGGGACAGGCTGCTATCTGTGCATGGAACAAGTATTTTTGACTTGGTGAGAGTGTCATGTGTATGTCTATGGTAAATGTGAGATTTAACACTTGGCAACTCCAGCTCTCCAAGCCTTCCCAGAGTGAGCTGAACATCTGTTGTGTTAGCCAGCCTCCAAAATGGACTGTGATGATCCTCACTTCTTGGTATTCATTTCCTTGTGTAGACTCCGCCTACACTGAATGAGACATTGCAAAATGATGGTGTGTGACCTCTGAAGTTAGATCATAAAAGACAACGCAGCTGCCTCTTAAGTCTCTTGGACAGTTTGTTCTGGAGGAAGTGAGCAACCATGTGGTGAGAACACAAATGCTGCTTGTGGAGATCACTGTGTGCAGAGGAACTAAGTCCTCCCACCAAAGCCAGCACCAACTTACCAGGCATGTGAGTAAGTCCCCTAGGCAGTGGGTGTTCCAGCCTCAGCCTTGAAATAACTGCAGTCCTGGATGACATCTTCAGTGCAACTTTATGATAAACCCTGAGCTAGAACCACACAGCCAAACCATCCCCAGATTCTTGGCATACAGCAACTGTGCAAGATAATAAATGTTTATTGTTGTTCTGAGTCACTAAGTCTGGAGTAACTTTTTTTTTTTTTTACACAGCATTAAAGACTAATACATTTTCTTTGTCTTAACATCTGCAATCATAATTGCTATTTTACGAACTAGTTTGTCAGTTAAGTATTAAGTCTTCCAGATCTCTTTAAAGGTGGTGATTTTTTTTCTAACTTCATGAAGACATAAGACGATGGAGATAAAGAGCAAGGACTCAGGGTCAGGGAGACATAAATTTGAGTACTGGTTGGGCGACCTGTGTGACATAGATCAAGTTACTTCATCTAACTCATACACTTATGAAAAATTACAGCAACAAATTCATTTCAAGTGCTTAGGATACTGCATGGCTTATAGTAAGAACTCAATAGAATCCGTGAATATGTTATGTTACAAGGCAAAAGAGAATTAAAGTTGCAGAAGGAATTAAGATTGCAAATCAGCTAACTTTTACAGTATCTGAAGTAGCTCTTAGTCTAAAATTAATCATCATCCCTTCTTGTCCACAAGACCACAGAACCAACACCAAAGTAGAAAATCATGTGCTGTCTTTCTAGAGTAAGGGAACAAGATTCAGTGTCCCATTCATTATGTCAAGCAATATCAGATTTGGGCTTTTCTTCAGCTTTTTGTATGACGTTGAGCAAACTGCTTAATTTCACTGAGCTTCAATATTGTATCTTTAAAATCTTGTGTGCCTATTGCAGGATAATACATACTAAATAAATGAGCTCTTCAAATACATGTTGAGAGATAGTGAGAAAATAATCTAAAACTCATTTTATGAAGAGAGAGGTGGTGTGTTTTTTGAAAACATTTACTGCCTGGACACTGGGAGGCAGCAACTCTTTCTTTCTTTCTTTCTTTCTTTCTTTCTTTCTTTCTTTCTTTCTTTCTTTCTTTCTTTCTTTCTTTCTTTTTCTTTTTTTTTTTTTTTAACAAAAATGCCACCGGTAAAACAGAGAAAGGCTTCAGATTGCTTTTATTTCACAACCAATGACATTCACAACCAGTTCTGGTTTTCCTTCACATTCTGTACATTTTGTTCTGAGGGAGAACTGCCTCACTCAGGCTTCTGAAAAGCTTTTTGCTGCCATGGTGAAGCATAACTCCTCCCCCACCCACATCTTTCCATCATTTGACTTGGAAAATTTAAGATGATAATATCTCAGCTTTGTTTCTGTGAATTTAATACAGAAATGGAACCCCTCAGAGATCCAACTATCAGCTCCTCTTCGGTGTGTTCTTAATTTGGACTTGCCACTGTCAGCCTCCTCTCCAGCACCGTCCCCACCTCATCCCACCCTTGCTAACATACACACACTCACACAATTTACACCCACACAATGACTACAATGTACAGTGTAGGCTTATAAAGCAGCAGACTTTTTGAAAACTAAAAATCAGATATCAAGGCAATCTCCAGTTACATAAATTGCAGGGTTCAGTGCAAGACAAAAATGTGGGCCCCTTGTTCAAAAGGCAGGAACAAAGTGCCATTAAAGATACAAAGATATAAAATTTTGTCCTGCCGAACTGGTTTGGCTCAGTGGATAGAGCGTCGTCGGCCTGTGGACTGAAGGGTCCCAGGTTCGATTCTGGTCAAGGGCACATGCTGGGATTGCAGGCTCGATCCCCAATCGGGAGGCAGCTGATCAGTGATTCTCTCTCATCATTGATGTTTCTGACTCTCCCTCTCCCTTCCTCCCTGAAATCAATAAAAAAATATATATTTTAAAAAAGCATAAGTTTAAGATGTTTTATATAATTTGTTACATGTATACCTAAGTATTTAATTTTTTGGAATAATAAAAGAAGTGATATTATGTTCTTATTTTAAATTCCACTTATTGTTCATATGCACAAAACAATTGACTTTTGTGTACCGGTATTAACTTTGTATCCTGCCACTATACTGTAACTGCTTATTAGTTCAGTAGTTTTTGGTTGTTGTTGATTCTTTCAGATTTTCTGACATGATGACATGATCATCTATGAAAAAAGACAGTGTTATTTCTTCACTTCAGTCTGTTAACCTTTTTTTAAAAAAATATATTTTATTGATATTTTTACAGAGAGGAAGGGAGAGGGATAGAGAGTTAGAAACATCGATGAGAGAGAAACATCGATCAGCTGCCTCCTGCACACTCCCCACTGGGGATGTGCCCGCAACCAAGGTACATGCCCTTGACCGGAATCGAACCTGGGATCCTTCAGTCCGCAGGCCGATGGCTCTATCCACTGAGCCAAGCTGGTTAGGGCAGTCTGTTAACCTTTTATTTCCTTTTGTCTTATTGCACTATCTAGGATTTCCAGCATGATGTTGAAACTTCTTTGGACTTTTAAAATAACAAACTACTTTAGACTAACCCATTCTTTGAATTAAATGTGGAGCTTTGTATTCTGCTTAACTCTCATCCTGTCAATGAACTCCATCGTTCAGCCTTGCCAGGTATTTCTTGACTTGATTCCCTCATCTTTTTGTGTTAACTATTCTTTCCATCTTCTGTGTCTTCATCTAAATCAATTAAAACATTTTTTGTGTGTGGAGGGGGAAACCCAGGAAGATCTAGTACAGCATCCTGAAATATGCTAGTAGAAACATTATCAGATATAGTTCTGCAATGGATCTATCAAATCCATTTACCATCTTTCAACGTATTTCATTAAGAACTATATAGAATGGGAGAGTCTCTCTGAAACCCCTGCAGATATCCAGATTCACTAGTACTATGTCATTCTGCCCCGATGCCTCTGGATTGAGTTCATACCTATTTCTTTTGTTAAAAAATGTATTTTTATTGATTTCAGAGAGGAATGGAGTGGGAGAGAGAGATAGAAACATCAATGATGAGAGATTGGCTGCCTCCTGCTATGACCTCTTGGTTCATAGGTCAATGCTCAACCCTGAGCCACACTGGCCAGACAAGTTCCTACCTATTTCTTGTTTTCTCTTATGGAATGGGTCTGAATATTCTTTATATATAGAACATTGTATTATAATTTTTCCACTTGTTTATTCTCCTTTATCTTTGTGTTATGAATATTTGAGGGCAGGGATTACATTCTATTTACATCTACATATCTAGAAATTGGCAACTATAACCCACCAGGTATATCAGGAATTTTATACATGTATATTAGGAGCTCTATACACTCTTGTAGATGTGTTGAATTCCACTTATACATTAGTCTAGTTCTCGCTTCAAAAAAGACAATAGGAGGGTGGGGGCATATGTGCTGGGGCGACGGGAGCGGGTGGGAGAGGTCAATAGGGAAAAAAGGAGACCTATGGAAAACTTTCAACAATAAAGAATTAAAAAAGAAATAAAATTAGCTTCTCAAGGCATTGTTAATTAATATATATTGAGCCTTATGTAAAACCACTTTCTTTACTGATAAACTGTTTTAAAATATCCAATTATAAAAGCATAATATTCTTTCATATGCATGTGCCATAATTAATTTAACTAATCCATATTGTTCAACATTTAGATTGCTTTAAATTTGTCATGGTTTTAAATATCACTCTGATGAGCATCCTTTATATAAATCTTTGACCGAATCTCTGTTTCCTTAGGATACACAACTAAAGGATAATTTGTTTTATTAATGAGAATTAATGCTTTAAGGATAGAAAGATTGTACTAATTTACATTCTCATCAGCAAGGAATGAGAATGTTCATTAAAATGTACCTTTACTAATTGGCTTAATTATTACTGTGACATTTTGCTGATTTAAAAAATAATCTATTTTCTTTATTATTTTAATCAGCAGCTTAAGTTTCTATTGAGGTTGAAGATTAGTTAAGTATATTTTCTATTAATTATCTGTGAATGTCTTTTGACCATTTTTTAAATTTAGGTTTTGGTGTTTTTCAATTTTATACATATTTTATGTGCATAGAGAAATGTGCATTAATATGCATAGGGAAATCTGGAATATTTAGAATGTGATTAAGATGGCATTTTATACTGTGAAAAATAATAGACTGTACAATAAATCATGTTATGAAAGATAGTTCTTTCTTTGGGAAATAAAAATTAGAACTCTACTTGTACCATGAACAAAAAATAATCCTCAGCTCAAATAAAGAGCTAACCATATAAACAAAACTATAAATGAATTAGATGAAATAATATTTTTCACCTTTGAAATGGAGAGGGATTTTTTTTTATGACACAAAAGTAATTATCCAAATTCACTAAAGTAAAAGACCATGTTATCTACATGAAAATATAGACCTTCTGTGTGGCAAAGACACATAAGCAAGCATAAAAAATAATGACAGAATGAGAGAAAATATGTGCAACAACAGAAACAGGCAAAGTATTATAATCTAGACTATATAAAGCCCTACCGGTTGACAAGAAAAAGAGAAGCAACCCAGTAGAAATTGAAATGGTTAACATATATAAAAAGATGATCAACCATATTAATAGATTAAGTACTCCCAGCTCCATTGCCTTCCCATTGCCTGATATGAAATTCAAATTTCATATTTCCTTCCTTGATTTGGCTTTTGCCTCTCTTTCTGGCCTCATCATAACTTCTGTTTCCATCAACAAACTTCACACATTAGGCATGAGGACCTCCCTCCTCAGCACTCCCAGCACAAACTTTGCTTTTTTTTGATCTAACTGCCATGACCCTGTCTGACATGCTATCTTGTTTGCCTGTTGAACACCTGCTCATACCTTAAAACAATGATTTCATCTACAAAAGCTTCCCTGCTACTACTCTATATCATCTATCTATCTATCTATCTATCTATCTATCTATCTATCTATCTATCTTTCTCACTATGTATCTATCTCTCTCTTTATCTATATCTATCTATCTATCTATCTATCTATCTATCTATCAATCATCTATCATCTATCTATCACCTCTCTATTATCTATCTATCTATCTATCTATCTATCTATCTATCTATCTATCTATCTACCTACCTACCTATCTATTTACATATATAAAATGCCTGGCACAAAAATGTACTGTCAATGCTTATTAAATTGACTCTAGCAATATCCCCTCTTCTAAGGGATTAAGTCAATGAAATGTAGACAGTTTAACCTGATAGTTAGATAAAATTAGTTAGATTAAAACACATTTTCTCTTTAATCTTAGACTTTTAAACTTTCTTATTAACCTATTTTATTTTAAAATTCAATTTTAAATATAAAACCTCCTACTTATTAAAAAGTTTATAAAGTAAAAATGAAAAAGCATAATTAAATGACCCCTCATCCCATTATGTAGGAGGACAACCAGAAGAGTGCATGTCACCAAAGGTGAGAAAGAACAGTTTAAGAACATAGGCAGTAGACAGCTACATTAAATGCCCCCAAGTTCAATACAAGTGAGGGCAAAAATGGTGCATTCATTTTGGCAATAAGAAGGTTCTCTGGTGACTTTTTCTAGGGCAGCTTTAGTTGAATTATGGAGGACAATTCATTAGGATAGAGATAATGAGGGAATAAGTGGAGACAGTGAAGGGGGACTATTTTTTAGAGCAACATTCCCTGTTCAATGTTTCTCAAACCATTGGGACCAAACAGCAAGGCTGGCTGTTTCTGAGGTTTGCAAAACTCCCTTGTAGGAAGGTAAGTGAAGGCAGAGACATTTTTGTTTTGTTCATACTAAATGCACACCACCAACTGAGCATAGTACCTGGCACATATTAGATGCTGAAAAAATATTTGTTGAGTGTTGAAATCTCACATGGGCAGAGAAGAGGGAGAAGAAACTGAGACTGTAGAGGTTAGTAGCTCAAGGTTCCTTAATTATCATATTTTGGGGAGACTGGGTCAAAATGGCCCAGGTGTAGGCTCCCCTTTTCATGTTTCTTGTGTCAGACCCTGTCTATCACCCTCGCCATGAGAAGTAGGAGGGGTGAATGATCCATGAAATGAAAGTTAGAGCTCTACATAGACACATGATCCAATTTTCCCCAATGTTACTGAACTTAAGGGGTTTGATGCTTGGGGTAATCTATTCAAGAACACTACATGATTGTCGTTATGTAGTTTTATTTATTTGTAGCAAGTAGAGGAGAAAGATGAATCATATCCGAAGCTTTGTTTCCCCAAGGGAGGCTTAGCTATTGCTTATATACACTAGCATTTAGTAAGAATCACTGAGACCTTGAAACCCTTGTCCTATGTGACACTATGATCTTCTTACCTATCCCTGAATAGAGAGATCCCTTTTCCTCTCCAGGGTCGGGCCATCAATGTTTGAGTCCTGAACTGCCAGAGGTCATGTTCCCTGGAGCAGAAATAAATTCCACTGATAGTACGAGAGACAAAGCCAAAATGTTGAATAAGCAGAGGGCAGGTCCTAAAGCTTACCCATGGTTAGGTTACCTGAGCACTCGTTGTCCTATACTCCATTTTCCTTGAGTTCATTTGAATTCGGTTTCTGGCACTGGCAACTGAAAAAGCTGGGACAGCCAGAGCTGCAATTAGAAGCCCAGTCTTTTCCACCACAGTCCACATCTGCCTCTCATACCTGGTGCTAGTGACAGACCAAGATTACTCCTTGTCTCCAAAAGGATAGGCAGAAAACACAGTTTCTTGTTTTCGAAAATAAAATTTTATTGTCCATTCATTTGTATTTTGCCTATGGTAACTTTTGTACTTACAATGATAGAGTTGGGTGGTTGTGATGGAGACCAAATGGCAAAAGCTTAAACTATTTACTATTTGGCTCTTTGCAGAAAAAAAGTTTTCTGACTCCTGCTTAATTTAGAAGAAAATGATGGAGGGAGTGGTAGTGGACGGTGCTGATGCCTTACCCAGATTCCCTTTTCCTGCTCTTGAACTCATATTCCAGCTGCTGTGATTGAGTCGTGGCTGCATCATTGGCTTCTAGGCGAAGACTTGATATTTTGACTGAAGTCAGCCAGAAAGTAGGATATCTCGGGTTCTATCTTTTCTCCTCACCTTTGACCTCTCTCATCCTTACACAAAACTTCAAGACTTTGAACTTCCTAATGATTTGATATTCAGGTCCTGTAAATGGTGGATTTTGCCTTTTCTGAGAGAACACATTATTGAGCAAATAAATGTATGAATAAAGCTACATTTATCAGCTCTTTATTCATAACTTGGTGTTATGCATTTTTGTACTCGCAGAGGCTGGCGCAGAGTAGTTACTTAATGTTTGCTTGTCAATGAGTCAGTCTGTGCCCCGCTGCTGGGCAGGGAAATGCAAGACTGTGTGAGCCTCTCATGTTAGTAGCCTCTGGGAAGAGGGAAAAGATTAGACTAGCACATTTCCTCATAGACAAAGGTGTTCCTGAGCTCTGAACTTAGCCGCTGGCTTGCGTGTGAATTCCATGTTCAGGAGTGGCCAGTGCCTCTGGGTGTGGCAAGGGTGTGGCTGGGTAGAGTTCAGGAATGCATTGTTCCAGAAAATTTATCCAGTTTTTCTGCCTCCCATTCCCTGGCTACCTGCAGTTTCAGTAATAGAAAACCTGCCCATTAGGGGTTTGCTTTCAGCTGCTATTGCAGTAGCCAAAGGACTCGCTACATTTGAGAGGGCCATTGCCAAGGGCCTAGGAGATGCAATGCACAGACTCAAACCCAATTCTCACCAAGTGGTTAAAGGAGTAATGTCCTGAGTGGGTCATGCCCCTAAATGAAGTCAGGTTATTATTTACTATTATAAAAAAATTAAAACAGACCCCAGTTTTTCTTGCTTAGAGTTTTGACTCCTTTCCTTACCCTCTCCTGTCTTTTCTCTTGCCCTTTTCTTCTCTTCTATCTCCTTAAGGTTCTCACCTGAACCTTAACTGGCATTAGACAGCTAACAGACAACCACTCTTGCAAATCACTCTTGAAAGAACTGTTCTGTAATCTGCCAAAATGATATTGCACTAGCGACCTGAGAAAGAGCCATGGAAATCACTCTAGCCTAACCTTTCCAACAGCAACTTTTGCAGCAGTTACAGATTAAAAGAAAAAAACACCTGTAACTTGGGACAAGAAAAAAGTCACATACCCCCCTCTTCTTATTCTTTAACAATCCCAATCCTATTTTAGTTCAGAGAGTTACCTAATTTTGAGGGGCCCCCTGATGCACATCAGCTGAATAAAGCCTCCAACCTCTATTTGGGCCACTAACCACTTTTTTTGCGACAGTTTGATGCCATCACTTGGAGTCTAGATAAGCCCTGTATCCTGCTGAAGTTTCAGAGAAGGACAGAATATGATGAGGAACCTTAGCTTCCTCCCTTCTTGGTGACAGCTGTTGGATCTAGAGGTCAGTCCCCCTCCGATCTTGTGCTCCAATTTTTTCTTGTTGCCAGAAGGGTTCAGGCTTGGTTCTTTGAAAGGGTTAACCTATTGTTTGAGAAATCCCTGCTTCTATTTTCCTTTTGTCTTTTGGGATTCTCTGGGCAAGTAGATCATTTGATGGTCTTAAGGTAGGTCAAGGTCCTTCTCCCTTCTTCTATTTAGAACCACTTTTACTATGGTAAACACAATGTACCCAACCCCCATGCATTCCCACTGGGCATATATTCTACCATTATGAGCTAACTGTTAAGTTTCTCTCTGAGTGATGGGACTTCAGGAGGGATTATATTGAACTTCAGCAGCCCCTTGGGGCTCCCGGGACAAGTCAAAACTTGTAAATTTACATGGTGCCTTAGAACAAAATAAAATAGCTAACTTAAAATGGGTAGTTTTCTTTAACATGTAAGAGGAAGCAACAGCCCTAACCGGTTTGGCTCAGCGGATAGAGCGTCGGCCTGCGGACTGAAGGGTCCCAGGTTCAATTCCAGTCAAGGGCATGTACCTTGGTTGCGGGCACATCCCCAGTGGGGGGAGTGCAAGAGGCAGCTGATCAATGTTTCTCTCTCATCGATGTTTCTAACTCTCTATCCCTTTCCCCTCCTCTCTGTAAAAAATTAATAAAATCTATTTTTTTAAAAGAGGAAGCAACAAAAAGAGAACGATTCAGGCACACTCCCATCTGTGGAGGTCTCTCTTAAATAACTTCAGCCTTCTCCCTCCATAATAATGGACTCATCTCTGTCTAGCTGATTCTGCCTCTTATAATCCTATTTCTCTCTGGCCTACCTCCTTGTTTTCCTGACTCCTTTCACCTCCTGCCTTTTCTCAGCTCCCTCTCACCTTTAGACCTAGACTTTCCCTGCTCCCTCCAAGAAGGCCTGAACCAAATCCAGCATCTCAATTGCAATTATCTTCAAATCCTGGGCTTGGGCTGATCTCCAAGACATAGTAAAAAAATCTACCAAATCCTTGAAAGGATAGATACATGTATTGAGAAACTCTTATCTATATCAGTTAGCACGCCTTTTAATAGAATCAGGAGGTGACAGAATCTGTTTGACAAGGCCAAATGGCCACCAAAATGAAGATTTAGCTAACCCTCATAGAAATAACACCTCTAGATACATAAGCCCTAGAAATAGGAGAAAGCCTCACATCCTAAAGAAGGGGGGGGGGCTGTTTTTTATTTTTTTCCAAAAGGAAACATTTGTTTCTAATCTTCAATTCATGAGCCTGAGCTATTGTAATGAAACCTGCCAAACCCAGTTTAAGGGGGTGAATATCATTATGCCAGCTTCATCCAGGAAAACTACAAAGATAAAAGTAGGAGTGGTTTACACCTGAAAAAGCCCAATGGATTCATATTTGTGTGTGCGCATGTCCACTGATTATTGTTTTTTGCCAGCCAATTGGATGGAACTATGTTCTCCCACTGCTTTGTGCTTATTAATTTTGCAGTTATCAATGATTGTTGCACACACATTCCCCCCAAACTTCCTGATACTTTTTTTGTTGAGTGAACACATCTGTGAAACCAAGGAAAATATTTGCTGAGTTAAAGATGTAGTCCTATACTCTGGGACTTATAGATTATCATCAGGTGTTTGGAGAAGGGACTTCTTTCCCTGGGTATTAACAACAGGAATACAAACCTTGGGATAAAATTTCCCCCAAGGGCTAGCGATCATTTTCTTTTTCTTCTGTTAGGCATACTCCTTCTCAAATGCATCCAATCACATCTAACCAAGACCAGCAGATGGTCCAAGCTATGATGAATGACAGAAGAGCAAAGAACAAACTGTTCCTCCAGCCCACTCTGAGAGACTTCTGACTCAATTCCTGAACCTTGTATATCCCTGAAATTTTGTTTTCTCTCCCAAAAGATTGCCTGGAGATGAAAGTTATTTATTTTGGCCAAGAAGAGGAACTATAAAAGAATTAAAGCAGACCCTACTTTTGCCTATTGAAACCTTTACTTCCATTCCCTTTCTCTCTCTCTTCTCTTTTCCATTTTTTTTCATTTTCTATGTCCCACTCCCCTGAACTTTGACTGACATCAGACAGCTTACAGACAACTCTCAAGGCTTACAAAGATACATCTTGGGGAGAATGTCTGTTCTGTCAGCTGCTGACATGAGATGGCTTCAGTGATCCCAAGACAGAGGCATGAAAACCAACCTATCCCAATAATTCCAAATACAGATTTTGTAGCAGTTACAGAAAAAACTGCAACTTAGGATAAAATAAAAGTCACAAACTCTCTCTTTTCCAAACCTGCTCCAGCTTAGGGAGTTACTTAATTTTGAGGTGCTCCTTGATTTGCATCATCTGAATAAAACCTGCAACCTCTATTGAGTCCCTTTAACTACTTTTTTTCTTGACATCGAAATATTTTCTCAAAACACATACCATCAATTAAAGGGTATAAAAGCATTTTATCCGGCTGTTCTTGGCCCAGTCACTGAATCTAACCCTTTCCTAATTTACATTTGATATACTTAGGTGTTTTAAAAAATGTTTAATTTGGGGATGAGAGAGAAATTTAGATTGGAGAGAAGACTCATGGAGGTGAAGAGTGGAAGGATGGTATAGCATATGTTCTTGGTTTGATCTAGAGCTGATAATTTTCCATGTGCCCTTTCAGATTTACTCTAAATATCTGTATGGTTTGTTCCCTAAATTTATTTATCTCTCTGTTGAAATGTCACATTTTTAGAGGTTACTTGATTTTCCTATCTAAAACAGCTCCTCTCATATCTCTATCAATTTAACAATTTTTTTGCCCTGCTTTAATTTTATTTTTACTGCCTTACACTGACTGAGATTATATATACATACATACATACATACATACATACACACACACACACACACACACACACACACACACACACACACATCTTATATAATAAAGAGGTAATATGCAAATTAACCCTCACATCCTCACAAGATGGCTGCCTATGACCAGGCCAGCAGGGAGGTTAGTGAGGGACGACCAAACAACTGAACAAGCAGGCTGCATGGGGCAACCAGGCCAGCCAGGGGGTTAGTGAGGGACTACCAAACGACTGAACAGCAGGCTGCATGGGGCAATCAGGCTGGTGGGGTGGGGGGGGGGGGGAGGTGGCAGTTTGAGGCAACCAGGCCAGCAGGGGGGCAGTTGGGGGTGACCAGGCTGGCAGAGGAGGGTACTTGGGGGTGACCAGGCTGGCAGGGGCAGACAGTTAGGGGTGACCAGGCCAGCAGGGAAGGCAGTAAGGGGTGACCAGGCCGGTGGGGGCGGGGGCAGTTAGGGGCAATCAGGCCGGCATGCAGAGGCAGTGAGGGGTGATCAGGCTGGCAGGGGTGGGGCAGTTAGGGGTGACCAGGCAGGCAGGCAGGTGAGCGATTAGGAGCCAGCAGTCCAAGATTGTGAGAGGAATGTCCCAGATTGGAGAGGGTGCAGGTTGGGCTGAGGGGACACCCCCCCCCATGCACGAATTTCATGCACCGGGCCTCTAAAATATATATATATGTTTATTTTCTCCCTTCCATACTAAAATGTTTGTTATAGCAGGCTTCAGAATAAATTGGGTTTGCCCCTGAATCACCAGTGCCTAGCATAGCTCCTGGTGTATAAAAAAGCCTTAATAAGTACTTATAGAATGAATGAATGAATGAATGAATGAATGAGCAAGCTTTTACATTAGTCAGGACAGGATTTTGTTGGGAAACAATCTAGCTCAGGTTGTTTAAAAGACTATAATGAAAGGTCTACACATGGAAGAAGAGGCTGGGTTAAGGCCACCAATTAGGGATGTCAAAGTCTCTAGAGATAAGCAACAGCAGGAGACCATGACTACCTCAAGGCCTGCTGGGACAAGGGAAGGGAAAAGTTTACCAAAGCCAGTGTGACCTGGAGCCCTGGAGTAGGGCCCACCTAGCAGAAACTCTAGATAGGGGGATGCGGCCACTGTCAAAAAGTGGCTTAAAGCAGGGCAGGGGCAAGGAAAACCTTACCTGACCTCTTCTCTATCCTCTTATCTTCCAGTTTATTGTGAGTGCTTCAATTGGCTGATTCCAACTAAAAGCCAGAAGACAAAGTTGCCCAGGAAATGGTCTGTTGTATAGCACAGATCAGGGCAAGGAAAGCTGGAGAGGGAAGTAGATGGGAGAGGTGTACAAACAGAATAACCAGGATGACTATGTTGCTTTATGGCCTGGCTTGCTAAAGTGCAGAGACCTCACACCTCCACAGTGTGCATGTCAGCTTTTTAAGCATAGGAATAACACCTTTTAATAGTCTCATGTATCCCCCCAAATTAGTACCTGGATTAGATGTACATGCTTAGTGCTTATTGACTTGAATTGACTTGAATTGTCCTCATTGTTTTAAATCCTCACCCGAGGATATTTTCCCATTGATTTTTTTTAGAGAGAGTGGAAGGGCGGGGGAGAGACAGAGAGAGAGATATTGATGTGAGAGAGACATCAATTGGTTGCCTCCTGCACACATGACTTGGGACCAGGGATCGAGCCTGAAACTGAGGTACATGCTCTTGACTGGAATCGAACCTGGGACCCTTCAGTCCATGGGCCAATGCTCTATCCACTGACCCAAACTGGATAGAGCTTGTCTTCATTGTTTTACACTCCAGAAGTTTTATGATGATCTGGCATACTCCATTCTGCCATGTTTGCCCAAATCAAGGCAGCACAATGGCCTCTCTTTATACAATTGCTTGAGTAGTTGCCTTTCACCTGGCTGCTTTATGCTGACCAGAAACTGCTTGCCTCTTGCTTTCTGTGAGTGCCAACATTCCTGCCCTTCACAGCATAACTCCATGAATCCTGGAAGCTTCCTTGCCAGAGGCCTAATGTGTGGGCAAGTCTCCTGTTTTCTGTACAGCACATAGTTTCATTGTTTTCTTACCCACTGGCTGCCTGTTATTATAGTGTCAATCACCATGGTAATCAGGTGCTTTTGAAAAGGTGAAATCAGAAAGGGATGTTTTAATCACATGATAGCTGTGATGAGCCTGGCTTCCCTCAGATTCCATTGTACTTAGAAACTACATACTTAAGCTGCCCTGTCCTTGATGTTCATGTCAGCATGGACTAGGGAAGCTATCTGAAGAAATGAACATGTTTGTGAAAGCAGATGGAATCTGTCTGCAGCCTTCTAGAAAACCAACCTTTCCTAAAGTCAGGAGAGGCCTGTCCTTGTTTTTTGCCTCCTCAATTCATCTATGGGTGTGACCCAGTGTATCAGTTATCTATTGCTGCAGAAAAAATTACCCCACAGTTTAGAAGGTTAAAACAATAAACGTTGATTATCTCAGAGTTTTTGAGGATTTGAATTTTGGGAGAGGCTTTGCTGGATGGCTCTGGGTCAGGGTCTCTCAGGATGCTGCAGTCTAGTTGTCAACTAAGACTACAGTCATCTTGAATTCACTTTCAAACTCACTTATATGACTGTTGACAGAAAGAATGAAACATAGGCCATGTGGGCCTCTCTGCAGAACTGTTTACAACATGGCTTTCCTCAGAGAGTAATCTGAGAGAAAGTTCCCAAGACAGAAGCTGCAGTCTTTTATAACCTAACTAGAGGCCCAGTGCACAAAATTTGTGCATGGGGGTGGGGGTATGTCCCTCAGCCCAGCCTGCACCCTCTCCAATCTGGGATCCCTCTCACAATCTGGGACTGCTGGCTCCCAACCGCTTGCCTGCCTGCCTGATCACCCCCTAACCACTCCCCTGCCAGCCTGATTGATGCCTAACTCCTCCCCTGCTGGCCCAGTCACCCCCAACTGCCCTCCCCTGCCGGCCATCTTGTGGCTGTGGGCACCACCATCTTTGAGGGCATGGAAGTCAATTGGCATATTCCCTCCTTATTGGCTTTGAGCACCACCATCTTTGAGGGTGTGGCAATCAATTCCCTCCTTATTGGCTGTGGGTGCCGCCATCTTTGAGGGCAGAGAAGTCAATTAGCATATTCCCTTCTTATTGGCTGTGGGTGCCAATATCTTGGCTATGGTGTGAGGGTCAATTAGCATATTCCCTCTTTATTAGATAGGATATTGAAAGTGACATACATCATTTCTGCCACATGCTACTTGTCACAAAGATGAACCATGGCACAAATTTGAGAGTGCACTACAAAACTGAATATCAGGAGTCAAGGGTCTTCAGGGGCTATCGCGTAGGCTGCCTTCACACCCAGGTCTTGGCAAAATGTTAGGCAATGACACGCCTCATGATAGAGTGTTGGCTGGAGTGGGGTTGAAGCCCACGAACTCCTAGTAATAAATGGTCAGATGCCAATGCTAAGGAATTTAAAATGTGTGGCTAAAAAAAGAGTCACAGACCCTGTGGGTACTAATGTCTCATCAGTGTAACCCTGACTGTGGTTTACACACCACCTAAGGAATCAAGAACTAAGGATCCAGACTGCATCCCCAGCTTTCCTGGTTCTAAAGACAAACCAGCTGCATCAGAATCAGCTGGAAACCTTGTCAAAAACACAGATTTATTGCATGAGATATACTGTCTCAGAATCTCTGGTGTGGGCGCACTAAGTAATGTCTGTATGAAGCCAGATTTGGGAACCACCAGGAGGTCACTAGGTTTTGAGGGAAGAACAGTTAGCCTGTAACTGAAATGAGGGTCTGGCTTTCACTGCTGGATTCAGTGAGTATAGGCTGGATCTATAGCTGCAGTTGTTTGAAGGCATAGTGGCAAAAGGCACCCAAGCAGCTCTTGTTTGCTTATAACAATCAATTATTTAAGGATTAATTCTCTATTTGCCTTGGGATTAAAGATGATACAGACCTCAGGATGCAATGGACTAAATAAAATGCACAAACACAATGTGAATTTACAATTACATCAAATTTTCACCTTCTTGTTATTGAGTGATTGGTTATGGAAGGGACTAGATTAGAGACACAGGGAAGTTTCTGCCAGCTTAAAGGGTAGATGAGAAAATGCTATAAAGCTTTTCCCAGGATATAATGTTCAGTATCATCTTACCTTTGTCTTTTGTTTCATAGTAGACTGATCTGAACAATCATCTGTAGCCATGCCATTGGAGCTGCAACCCTATGGCCCTTGGTAGAGTAACCTCTTTGCTATAAAGGTAGTTGAAAATTGCTTTTGAACGTCTCCCTGAGGGATTTCTGATTTCAATACAGGGAAAGATAAAGATGAAGAGAGTCCTTCCCACCTATACAATACAAAAGACCAGAAAAATTGGGTGTACATACATTTTCTTGAGAGAACTGAGTAGCAGGATAACCAAGTAGCCTAAAATTAAAGGAGAAGCAGACATTCTGGAGACAGGATATTTACCTGGGGCAGAAGTTCCTTGATGCAGATATAAGGCAAGCTTTTCTCCATGGATCCCACTTGCTGAGAGTGCTGAGAAAGCATCCCTCATGTTGAAGTCCTTGGAGAGAATACCAGCCATTGTACAAATGGCAGGAAACTCTGCCTAGACCTTTCCCCCATATCCTCTATGGAATAAAAACCTTAATCTACAAAGGAAGGGCATAATAGTCACTGTTGTCATAGAGCATTGTTGAAAACCTGTTGAAACTGGGAGCAGAGACCAGAATAAAAGAAACCTATACCCCTGAGGGAAGAGCAGCAATGGGTACAGGGCCCTGAAATATATATGGGGTAGATACTGGAGCACTAAAAAGGCCACATACCAGAGATCCTGGGACAGAGCATCTGTCTAAAACTGAGGTTTAATCAGAAGAATAGATAGCCCATTCCCATGCTTTCCTACAACCACCTAACAAATGTTAAGTAACAAGTAATAGTGGACTACTGCCAGAAGAGTTGCAAGACTGTGGAGATAGTCACAGTTAAAAGGAAAACATAGCCCAGCTGGCATGGAGGTCATGGTTCTATTCCTGGTCAGGGCACATTCCTGGGTTGTGGGCTCCATTCCCAGTGTGGGGCATGCAGGAGGTAGCTGATCAATAATTCTCTCTCATCATTAATGTTTCTACCTCTCTCCCCCTTCCTCTCTGAAATCCATAAAAATATATTTTTAAGAAAGGAAAACATAAAGCTGATATGACACTGAAAAAAAAATCCCTCTAAAAGCTAGACTCCAGCCTAAACACCACGTATTGTTAGAGGAATTTCAACTCTGCATTGCACTGAAGGTCCACTAAAGCAACAACAAACCTCAAACCCAGCTTAATTTGTGACAAGATTAACTCAGACCTCCATGCTAAAGGCTTACTAAAAGGAAAGCCATAACCATTTCCAGGCTTAAAAACTATTTACTTTGGTCTTTACTACACAAAATGAAGCATACAGAAAAGAATAAGAAACACTTTCAAGAGACAAAGAAATCAACATAACTAGATACAGAGATAACACAGATGTTGAATAACACGTAGACATAAGTAATATGCTAAAGGCCCCAGTGGTATAGGTGGACAACATGCATAACCAGGTGGTACATTTCCACAGGGAGATAAAACCTATAAGGACACATCAAATGAAAAGCATAGTAACACGTGAAGAACATCTCTGACTGACTCATTAGCTGACACAGCCAAGGAAAGCAGCAGTGAATTTGAAGCTAGGTCAATAGAAATGATCAAAAGTGAACACAAAGAGAAATGTGTGTGAAAAAAAATAGAAAAGACAAGAGATAAGAGCATTCAAGACCTATGGAACAACAACAGGTAGTCTAACATACACACAATTGGAATCCCAGAAGGAAAAGATAAAGAGAATGGGGAAGAAGAAATAATAGCTGAAAAATTTCAAGAGTTAATGACAAACACTAAACTACAGATCCAAGAAATTTAGGACAACAATAAAGAAAAATACTAAATAAGAAAATCCACCCCCAAACACCCACCTAGATGTAAAGTCATAAAATTGATGAAAACAAAATACAAAAAGAAAATCTTGAGGCATCCAGAGGAAAAAAAGGCGAATCACATGCAGAGGAAGAAGGATAAAAACTACCGTAGACTTCTTGTCAGAAACCATGCAAACCAGAAGACAGTGAATGAGAACTTTAAAGTGCAGAAAGAAAAGCAAGTCCAGAATTTCTAAAGACCACAAAATACCTTCAAAAATGAAGGAGAATTACCACTTTCTGAGGCAAGTTGAACAAGTAGAAAAACTATCAAGATGGTAGATTTTAATCCAACTGTATTAATAATCACATTAAATGAGAATGGTTTAAACACTCTAAATAAAAGACAGTCATATTGGATTTAAAAAAGCAAGACCCAACTATATGCTGCTACAATAAATCCACTTAAAATAGAAAGATATAAATAAAATAAAATAATGAAAAAAAGATGTATGATGTAAACACTATAAATAAAGACGCTGGTAGCTATATCACTATCAGACAAAGTAAATTTCAGAAAAAGGAACATTATCAGAGGTAAAGGGGAACATTACATAATAATTAAGAGGCAGATTCTTTAATAAGACATAGCAATTTTATATTTGCATGCACCTAAAAACAGAGTTTCAACATATATGGTTGGAATTCAATACTACCAGTATATTGGTAGAACAAGTACCAAGAAAGTCACTAAGAGCACAGAGTAACTGAACAATATCAAACAACCTGACCTAAATGTCATTTATAGAGAATGCAAACCAATAAGAATCCACATTCGTTTCAAATACTCATGGAACATTCCCAAAGATAGGCCATATCTTGTGTCAAAAATCAAAGAGCATACTTAATATTAAAGAAATCATACAAAGTATGTCCTATGATGATAATAAAATTAAACTAGAAACCAATCATAGAACGATTTATCAAAAATCCTCTAAGATATCAAAAATAAACATTTATGCTATGAATATTCAAATTTTTATGTGGAATTGCTGGGTCATATGATAACTCTATGTTCAGCCTTTTGATAAACTATAAGACTGTTTTCCAAAGACTATTTTTCCTCATTGGCTTGTCTTGTCACACTTATTGAAAGTCAATTGACTATAAATGTGAAGATTTATTTCCAGGCTCTCAGCTACACCATTATACACTCTTATCAGTAGTGTATGAGGATTCCAATTTTTTTTATATTCTAGTCAACCATAAATATGAGGATTTATCTCCAGAGTATCAATTCTATTTTATTGACCTATATGTTTATCCTTATGACACACTGTCTTAATTACTATTGTTTTTTAGCATTTTGGAGTCAGGAAGTATGACTCTTCAAACTATGTTCTTTTTCATGATTGTTTTAGCTATTCTGTGTTTCTTGAATTTCCATATGAATTTTTGGATCAGTTTGCCAATTTAGGGAATAAAGCCACCTGAAATTTCCTTGGAAATTATATTAAATCTATGGATAATTTTGGTATTGACATTGTAACAATAGTCTTCTGGTCCATAAACATAGGATGTCTTTCCATTTATTTATATCTTCTTTTTTTTCTTTCAGCAATGTTTTTTAGTTTTCAAAGTTTTTTTTTTTTAGTTTTTTCAATGTTTTTAATTTTCTATTTCTTTTGCTAAATTATTCTTAAGTATTTTATTCTTTTTGATACTATTTTAAATGGAATTTTTCTTAATTTTAGATTATTTATTTCTAGCATATAGAAATACAATTGATCTTTTGTTTATTAATCTTCTTTCTTGGAACCTTGCCAAACTTATTAGTTCTAATAATTGTAATGGATTACTTAGAATTTTCTATATATAAGTTCATTATATGAGAAAATTGATGGTTTTATGTTTTCCTTTCCAAACTGGATGCCTTTTGTTTCATTTCCTTGCCTCCATTACAGTGTTGAATAGAAGGAGTGTGAACAGACATTATTGTCTTCTTTCTGATCTTCGGGGAAAAACATTCAGTCTTTTGCAATTAAGTATGATATTAGCTGTGGGTTTTTAATAGATGCTTTATATCATTTTGAAGAAGTTTCCTTTCATTCCTTGTTTGTTGAGTGTTGTGGCTTTTTGTTTTTATCATCAAAGGTTGTTGGATTTTGTCAAATGATTTTTCTACATCTATTCAAATGATCATATGGTTTTAATCTTTTTTTCTATTATGTTGTATTAAATTAATCAATGGATCCTATGGTTTTATTCTTGTGATATCTTTATCTGACTTTAGTATCAGGGTAATAATATTATAATAGAATGAGTTGGGAAGTCCCCTCCTCTTCTATCTTTGAAAAGATTTTGTGAAAAGGTCATATTATTTCTTTAAATATTTGGTTGAGTTAGCCAGTGCTATAGACTAAATTAGGGGTGGGGAACCTTTTTTCTGCCAAGGGCCATTTGGGTATATAATATCATTCACAGGCCATACAAAATTATCCACTTAAAAATTAGCCTGCTATACTAGGTCAAATATTTAATTTACTCACCCCTAATGCCTTGGCATGGCCAGACCAAGTGATTTCACAGGCCAGACGTTCCCCACTCCTGGACTAAATGTTTGTTTCTTCCCAAAAATTATATGAGGAAAATACACAACCACCAGTAGAACATCACGGTAGTAATTTTTGAAGACAATCTATCTACTAATGAATGCCAAAAGTAGTCAACAACCATTTGAGGAGAAACTGAGTATTTCCATACCTTAAAAGTATCTCTCTCAAGACATTTATTAATTTTATAGTAAAGAAATTCAGCAGGCACCTTAATCAACTGATCAAGGTTAACATCACCAGTCAAAAGACATATTGCTGTCATGTATCCTCTGATATGTACTGAGAAAGGGCACAACATCACTTCTGTGGTCCTCTTGTCAAAAATGCATATCCTTAATGCAATCATGACAATACATCAGAGAAACTCAAATTGGAAGACATTCTACAAAGTAACTGACCAAAGTGTCAAGGTTATAAAGAACAAGGAAAGAGTGAAGAAATGTCACAGAATGGAGAAGACTTTGGAGAAATTATGACTAAGTAAAATTTGGTGCATTCATTTGTATTCTGAAACAGATAATGTTCATTAGTGGAAAAACTGGTGAAATCAAAATAAAGTGTATAATTTAGTTAATATTGTGCCAACACCAATATCTTATTTTTGACAATTGTACTATCCTATATAATAAAAGCTTAATATGCTAAGTGTCTGTTTGTCTGGTTGGCCATCCAACCAATCAAAGTGTAATATGCTAATGATATGCTAAGGCCACTCAACCACTCACTATGATGTGTACTGACCACCAGGGGGTAGATGCTCTGACTGGTAGGTTAGCTTGCTGCTGGGGTCCAGCCCATCAGGGACTGAGCAGACTGGCAGGACACGCCCTGGAGCCCTCCCACGGTCTCTCCCTGGCCTGATCCTGCACCATCGGGGTCCCTTGGCCTGGCCTGTGCCTTCTTGCAGTCTGGGCTGAGGGACCCACCACCCCCAACCCCAGTTCATAAATTTCATGCACTGGGCCTCTAGTTGGTATATAAGATGTTAACATTAGTGGAAGCTGGGTGAAGAGCATGAGGCTTCTTTTTTATTATTTTTGCAATATTTCTCTATATCTAAAATTATTTCTCTATATCTAAATTTAAAATAAAAAGTTACAAATGTCTCTTTAAAAGAGTTCAGTTCCTTCCACCAGGCCCCCGGCTTGGGGTGCCATCCTTCCCATGGCAGGACCCCTGGCTTTCAACTTTGCCTTCTCACCCCCACCAGGTGGTGGAGGTGATGGGCAAGGAGGGCGGGAGCCGGGCTGGGTTGACCCTCCGACCTGGCTGGGCTTCCAGGGCCCTCCGGCGGGTCTGCCATCCGGCTGGGGCTTGCACCCAGGGCTTCCCCCCATACCCCCCGCCATATGAGTTCTGCGGGGGGATGGCCTATTGTGGACCTCAGGCTGGAGTGGGGCTGGCACCCCAAGGCAGCCTGGAGGCCCCCCAGCATGAGGATGAGGCAGGAGCCGGGGTGGAGAGGAACTCTGAGGGGGCCTCCCCCAAGCCCTGTGCTGCCCTGCCTGGGGCCCTGAAGCTGGACAAGGAGGAGCTGGAGCCCAACTCTGAGGAGGAGAGCATGAGAGCTCTGCAGAAGGACATGGAGCAATTCGCCAAGCTCCTGAAGCAGAAGAGGATCACTCTGGGGTACACTCAGGCCAATGTGGGGCTTACTCTGGGCGTTCTCTTTGGCAAGGTGTTCAGCCAAATGACCATCTGTGCTTTGGGGCTCTGCAGCTCAGTTTGAAGAACATGTGTAAGCTGCGGCCCCTGCTGCAGAAGTGGGTGGAGGGAGCTGACAACAAGGAGAACCTGCAGGAGATACGCAAACCAGAGACCCTGCTGCAGGCCCGAAAGAGAAAGCGGACGAGTATGGAGACCCGAGTGAAGGGCAACCTGGAGAACATGTTCCTGCAGTGCCCGAAGCCCGCCCTGCAGCAGATCAGCCACAATGCCCAGCAGTTCGGGCTGGCGAAGGACATGGTCCGAGTGCGGTTCTGCAACCGTCGCCAGAAGGGCAAATGATTGAGCAGTGACTATTCTCAATGAGAGGATTTTGAGGCTCCCAGGCCTCCTTTCTCTGGGGGACCAGTATCCTTTCCTGTGGCCCCAGGGCCCCACTTTGGCCCAGGCTATGCGGGCCCTCACTTCACTACGCTGTACTCCATGGTCCAGTTCCCTGAGGGTGAGGCCTTTCCCGCTGTGCCCATCACCACTCTGGGCTCTCCCATGCATTCAAACTGAGCTGCCTGCCTTCCCAGGCCGGGGAGCAAGGGAAAGAACCTGAGATTGTCCCAGGGCTTTGGGATTAAGTTCCTTTCACTAGAGAATTAGCACAAATGGTGTGGGGGCAGGAGTTTGGGGAGCTGGTTGGCAGGAAGGTGAAGTTCAGTGATGCTCTTGATTTTAATCCCCTATCATTGATTTTAATAAAGAAACCCGGGACACAGTAAAAAATAAAAAAAGAGTTCAGATGTGGAAGAGATACAAGCAAAAATAAAATAAAATAAATGACCACAAATTTTGTCTTTGGGGTCAGGGAACAAAGTGAGCTAGAGAGAACAGCTTCTGGAATTCCTGAATGGCAGCCTTCCACACCTGAGGTTACTTTAAGTCAAAGCTACTGAAACAGCAAAGATAAATAAACACTGCACCAGGTAAATGCCCTTGAACAGGTTGGTGCAGTTTGGGACAGGCACAGTTTCTCTTGCCCGGGCCAGAGCTGATCAGCTAAATTATTCATAGAATATATTTTAACTAGAGGCCTGGTACACCAATTTGTGGACGGGTGGGTCCCTTGGCTTGGCCAGCCATCAGGGCAATCAGGGCCAGCCTGGGGGAGGGGCCACAGGAGGTTGGCTGTGGGAGCGCACTGACCACCAGGGGTCAACTCCTGTGTTGAGCGTCTGCCCCCTGGTGGTCAGTGCACATCATAGCAACTGGTTGGTTGGTTGTTCAGTCGCTTAGGCTTTTATATATATAGATAAGCTACACTAGCAGGATAAAAACACAAATTCTTCGTGTTAATTAAATAAAGCGCGATTAGTGCTTCTTCCAAAGAATCTCAGAGTCTGTGGAAAACTAATGCAAAAAAACAGCAATAAGCACCCAAGTGTAGTTTAGCCAAATTGGTGAGAATTAAGTGAACTGTAAACTGTGTGTGTGATGGTAGAAGGGAAGCGCAAAGAAAAAGGAAGTAAGTCATGTATTTCTTAATTAAAATAAATATTTAGGTGAAGAGAAGATATTATACATTTATAAAGTGTCTACTGTGTACATGGCACCAAATAATTGTTTAATTTACCAACCACCAAGTTTTGGCATAAATCATCGCATCTGATCCTAACAAAAAACAGGCAGAGTACACAAGGTATTATCTGGTTTTCACAAGAGAGAAACAATCTCAGGAGGTAAACAGCTTTACCAAGCTCACAAAATAAATGGTCAGTCTGGGACTCAAGTGCTGGCCTTCCAATTTTCAGCTTCTTTTGAAAATTCCATTTTTAAACTAAAAATAACTTTCCAAAAATAAATAAATAAAAATTACTTTTCATCTGTATCTCTAGATGAAGACTGCGTGAGCATATCAGAGATCTAGATTCATATAAAATTTGAAAATATGTTTTAAATGTTGTACACTGGACATAATCCATAATATGTTTCAAAAGACACATTTTCCCCTTAAATGTTTAAATGCATGTCCTTAAGGATAAATTAAATCTATATGCTTCTGATCAATTTGCATTTATAGTAATTCATTAAAATTCTGCCTTGAAAGTTATTGAATGTTTGAACACATTTTGAGTCTTTTCTCAGGTATCTGTAAAAAGTTCAATTGATGCTTTTAAAATAGATATAAAGTGTTTTGCATAAGTACAGACTTGGTCCATTTATTTTCAGGAGGGTGATCCTTGGGCAAGGACAGCAGATTTAGACTTAATCCTGTTTCCCAACCTTCTAAATCTTAAAGTGGAAGGAAAAATGCCCCCAACAGGAGTTGGGAAATCATTTGCCCTTTAAATGCTCAAATTTTACTTGAAGAGGAGTTAACATATTACACATCTCTAGCATGTCTAAATGTACAAAACCCAGGTATGTTCCATCCATCCATTCATTTGTCCATCCAGGTATTCAACCATTCAAATAACATTTATTTGAGTCCTGCCATGGACCAGGAATTGTAGAAGACTGAGGGGGAAAAAAGAGTAACATACTTTTCCTGTCGCATTTTATAGAGAATGTTACATTATCCTAAGACCAACCTTACAATTTAGGTAGATAATTCTATTCATACTTCATAGAAATAGATAAAGGAGACTCAGAAAGATTCAGCAATTTGTCATGATTCCTAATTCATGGTAGATGCTCTGCTGATGTTTGTTGAATTGAAATGAGGTGGGGTGTTTCCTTTGGATCTGCTCTGGTTGGGATGTCAGAGTATAAGAAAAGTGTAGTAGTAAGAACATGGACTTTGACGCCAGACTAGGTCTGGGTTTCAATCCCACCTCTATTACTCAATAACAGTGTATATCAGCCAGAGTCCCAGCAGGAAACACATGGCACATTCAAATTAGGATAATTTCAGGAAGGCTTAAAAAAAGGGAAGTTCCTAGCATTACAGGCCTACCCCCCACCAAAAGAAAAGAAAAAAATGGTAATAAATTATCTAACTCTACTACAAAGAGCTAGAAAGAGAGCAACAAGAAAAGTCCAGAGTGAGCAGAAGGAATGAGATAATAAAGATCAGAGCAGAAATAAATGACATAGAGACCAAAAAAAACCCAAACAAACAAAAAACCCCACAACAAAACACAACAAAACAAACAAACAAAAAAAGATCAATGAAACCAAGACCTGGTTCTTGGAAAGGATAAAAATGATTGATGAACCTCTAGCCAGGCCCACCAAGAAACAAAGAGAGAGGACCCAAATAAACAAAATCAGAAATGAAAGACGTGAAATAACAACAGACCCTACAGAAATACAAACAATTATGAAAAAATACTATGGACAACTCTATTCCAACAAACTTAACAACCTAGAGGAAATGGACATGTTCTTAGAAAGATACAACCTTCCAAAATTCAATCAAGAATAATAATAATAAAAAAAACCTCAACAGGCCAATAACTAAGGAGGAAATTGGAGCAGTCATCAAAAAACTTCTTGCAAACAAAAGCTAGGGGCCAGATGGCTTATTAGGGGAGTTTTACCAAACATTCCAAGAACTAAAAACTATCCTTCTCAGACTATTTCAAAAAATTCAAGAGGAAGGCACACTTCTTCACTCTTTCTATGAAGCCAGCATTACCCTAATCCCAAAACCAGATACACTACAAAGAAAGAGAATTACAGGCCAATATCCCTGATGAACATAGATGCTAAAATCCTCAACAAAATTCTAGCAAATAGGATCCAGCATTACATTAGAAAGATCATACACCATGACCAAGTGGGTTTTATCCCAGGGATGCAAGGCTGGTACAATATCCGCAAATCAATAAACATGATACATCACATAAACAAATTGAGAGAGACGAAAATCACATAATCATCTCAATTGATGCAGAAAAGGCATTTGACAAAATCCAGTGCCCTTTCCTGATAAAAAAAAAACTCTCAACAAAGTGGGAATAGAAGGATCATATCTCAACATAATAAAAGTCTTATATGACAAAGCTACAGCAAATATCATACTCAATGGGCAAAAACTAAAACCATTTCCCCTAAGAACAGGAAAGAGACAGGATGCCCATTTTCACCACCTCTGTTTGACATAGTTCTGGAAGCGTTATCCAAAGCGATCAGACAAGAAGAAGAAATAAAAGGCATCCAAATTGGAAAAGAAGAAGTAAAACTGTCCTTATTCGCAGATGACATAATATTGTACTTAGAAAACCTTAAAGACTTCATCAAAAAACTAGTAGACTTAATAAATAAATTCGGCAGCGTAGCAAGATACAAAATTAACCCCCAGATATCTATGGCTTTTTTATACACCAATAATGAACTCACAGAAAGAGAAACTAAAAAAACAATCCCATTTACCATTACAACACAAAAATTAAGGAACCCAGGAATAAATTTAACCAAGGAGGTAAAGCACCTGTGCTCAGAAAATTACAGGATGCTAAAAAAAAAAAAAAAGAGAGAGAGATAGAGGAAGACATAAACAAATGGAAGAACATACCATGTTCACGGGTTTGTAGAATCAACATCATTAAAATGTCCATACTACCCAAAGCAATCTATAGATTCAATGCAATTCCCATTAAATTACCAATGGCATACTTCAAAGATCTAGAACGAACTCTCCAAAAATTCATCTGGAATAAAAATAGACCCCAAATAGCTGCAGCAATTCTGAGAAAAAAGAACAAAATTGGAGGGATCACAATACCAGATATCAAGCTATATTACAAAGCCACTGCTCTCAAAACTGCCTAGTACTGGCATATGACAGACAAAGAGACCAATGTAACAGAACAGAGAACCCAGAAATTGACCGAAGTCATTATGCTCAATTAATATTTGACAAAGGAGGCAAGAGCATACAACGGAGTCAAGACAGTCTCTTCAATAAATGGTGTTGGGAAAATTGGACAGATACATGCAAAAAATGAAACTAGACCACCAACTTACACCATACACAAAAATAAACTCAAAATGGATAAAGGACTTCAACGTAAGGCAGGAAGCCATGAAAATCTTGGAAGAAGCCATTGGCAGCAAAATAGCAAACATTTGTCATAGCAATATCTTTACCAATATAGCTCCTAGGGCAATGGAAACTAAGGAGAAAATAAACAAATGGGACTACATCAAAATAAAAAGCTTCTGCCCAGCAAAAGAAACCATCAACAAAACAACAAGAAGGCCCACTGCATGGGAGAACATATTTGCCAATGTTATCTCCGATAAGGGTTTAATCTCCAAAATTTATAGGGAACTCATTCATACAACTTAACAAAATGAAGATAAACAATCCAATAAAAAAAATGGGCAAAGGACCTAAATAGACACTTTTCGAAGGAGAACATAAAGAAGGCCCAGAGACATAAGAAAACATGCTCAAAGTCACTAATCATTCGAGAGATGCAAATCAAAACAATAATGAAATACCATCTCAGACCTGTCAGAATGGCTATCATCAACAAATCAACAAAGGACAAGTGCTGGCGAGGATGCAGAGAAAAAGGAACACTCGTGCACTGCTGGTGGGAATGCAGACTGGTGCAGCCACTGTGGAGAAAAGTATGGAGTTTTCTCAAAAAATTAAAAATGGAACTCCCATTTGACCCAGTGATCCCACTTCTAGGAATATATCCCAAGAAAACAGAAACACCAATCAGAAAGGATATATGCACCCCTATGTTCATAGCAGCACAATTCACCATAGCTAAGATCTGGAAACAGCCTAAGTGCCCATCAGCAGATGAATGGATTAGAAAACTGTGGTCCATCTACACAATGGAATACTATGCTGCTGTAAAAAAGAAGGAATTCTTACCATTTGCAACAGCATGGATGGAACTGGAGAGCATTATGCTAAGCAAAATAAGCCAGTCAGAGAAAGATAAATACCACAGGATCTCACTCATTTGTGGAATATAATGAACAACATAAACTGAGGAACCAAAATAGAACCAGATTCATAGAAGCATCGAACATACTGTCCAACCTAGGAGGGAAGGCGGGGGGTGGGGGGTAAGAGATCAACCAGAGGACTTGTATGCATGCAGATGAGCAAAACCAATGGACACAGACAGTAGGGGGTATGAGGGCTTGTGCTTGGGGGAGGGGGTAGTGGGGAGAAGTCAATGGGGGAAAAAGGAGACTCATGTAATACTTAAGACAATAAAGAATTAAAAAAATAAATACATAAAAAAATAACAAAACCAGATCCAAAGAACTTTATTTTTTTGCTTCAAATCTCTCAGGCAAAGAGAACTCCCTTTAATATGTTATCAATTCTTATTGCTAAGTACAAACTTTATCATTATGGAAATCGAGGTTTTGATCTTCCAACTGAAGAAGTAAGGTAAAACTCACTTGGGATCTTTTTTCAAAGATTTTATATCTTTTATTGGTCTTTAAGCTAAAAATTATATAAAGCCAATACATTAGAATTCCTGTGTACAAATAATTTACCATTGGGTAACGGATCAAGTGAATATTAAACAGGGGTTTTTCTGTTCTGGGTTTTAGTAGAACTTTGTGGTAAGGGACTCAGAGAAGGACATGAAGGTTGGTCAAGGCCCAATCACAGATTTATCTCCATGAGTCTATTAGAATTTGTCATAAATCACCACTATTTCCTTAGGCAATAGTGGAGAATGACCTCAAGGGCCTTAAACAAAAATAAACAGCAGCTACAACTAAACTATCTTTTTTTGGCAAATTGTCTCTGGACTCCAGGATACAAGCTTTGCACCTCTGCAGTCTCCTTGGTTTCTATCTCTTCTGCTTCGGAAATGCATCTGTCTGTCTGGGCTTGTTTATGGTATTATCATCTTTGTAATCCACCCCCAGCTCCTCAGTGACTCATCAGAACTGATCCATTTGTGGCTTGGTTTCCCCATATGAAGTTTTGAAATGATAAAATCAACCCTCAGAGTTTTCACCATTATTAAATATTAGAGGCCCAGTGCACAAAATTCATTCATGGGTAGGGTCCCCAGGCCTGGCCAGCGATCAGGGCCAATCTGTGGGGTGATGGCACCCACCTTGGTCGGCCTGGGGCCACCCTCTCACTGGCCCTGCCCCCCACCGCTGAAGTTCGCCTCCCTCTGTGGGGAAACTCGCGGGGTGATCAGGAGGCAACCCGCTCACACTCACCTTGGCTGGCCTGGGACCTGCGGGCTGGGGGCATCTCCTGCGTTGAGTCTCTGCACCCTGGTGATCAGTGTGTGTCATAGTGACCTGTTGTTCTGCAGGTCAATCCTTGTTTGGTCAATTTCCATATTAGGCTTTTATTATATGGGATAATCACATGAGTAAAGAGCCTATGACACGACCTGATCTTCAGTGAACATTAACTCTCATGCTCTTTGTGTAAATATCCTAGACTTTATCATCTTACCTATTTTATACAGAGCTTGATGATGCTCTCTGGTGCAACTGAATAAACCAGAGGAAATTACTGAGCCTCAGTTTTCCTATCTGCAAAATGGAGACAATAATAACTGTTTTGAATGGATATTGTGAGGAAAGCACTTAGCACTAGTAGGAGGCAGAGCCATGCCTAAGAGTTTAATCTGGCCCAATTTCAAAGATTTAATTGGTCTTTTAAGGAGATACCTCCAAATCTTCCCTTCTTAACTAATTATGTAGTAAAGACAGAGATCCAAATGGTTTGAGAACAAAATGTGGCACATTTGTAACTCTAGATTGTATAACAGGCATGCTTTTCCATGTAGGTCCATCATATTAGATTTATAAGGGATATACACTTCAGAGGATTTTTTATAAGGAAAAATATTTATGACATTTGACATATATTACATTAAAAATCAATGTTATATATAGAATTTACATTTTTCTTCTTTTGATAGTTGTAAATGCTTCAAATTTTACCTCCCTTTTAAGAAATTATATTTATCTTGTCTGTCGAATGACCATATCAAGTGGCTCTTTTTCCCTACCCTCCATCCAAATACTCAGTGCCATTGCATTGCTCTTTATAAAAATCAGGTAGATTGATAATTGACATACAGTAAACTGCACATAATTTGTGGGCATTTTGATAAATTTTGATACATGTATCTGTGAAACCATCACCACAATCAATATAATGAACATATCTATTGCTCACAAAAGTATATTAGTTTGCATATTCTAGAATTTTATGAATACAAAACCATAGAGCATGCATTGTTTTTTTCTTCTGGCTTCTTGCACCCAGGATAATATTATGAGGTTTTTCCATATTGTTCTTTATATCAATGGTTCATTCCTTTATATTGCTGAATATCATTCTGTTCAATGCACAATTTATCCATTCACTGGTTGATGCAAAGAGATTCTTTTTTTGGCTATTATAAACTTGCTTTGGATATTGTGGTACAAATCTTTGTATATATTGTTGGTTTACAACCTCGTTGGGAGCTTCCTGGATGTAATTTGAAACCAGCCCCACTAATCAGAGGGCAGGGAGAAACTGAAGAGACAGACCACTCCAGATCGGTAGCTAGTTGGCAGGTTTAATAAGCAAGGGCACTCACAAGGCTTATCTTGGGCAATTACAGGAGGGGTAGGCCTCTGCAGCCAACCACCAGATCTTTTTTTCCTGCTTCATACATTTTATTATTTTTTAATTGTATTTATTGGGGTGTCATTGGTTTGCAAAACTATATACGTTTCAGGTGTACAACTCAATAAAACATCATCTGCACACTGCATCGTGTGCCCATCACCCCAAGCAAAGTCTCTTTCTGATCCCTTTCTCTCCCCCTTTACCCACCTCTACCTACTCCCATCCCCCTTCCCCTCTGGCTATCACTACACTGTTGTCTGTGTCTATGTGTATATATGTTTTTTGCTTAGTCTCTTCACCTTCTTTCATCCACTTCCCCTTTCCCTCTGACAGCTATCTGTCTGTTCCATGTATCCATGCTCTGTTTTTATTTTGTTCATCAGTTTATTTTTTTTTCATTAGATACTACATAAAAGTGTGATCATATGGTATTTGTCTTTCTCTGATTGACTTATTTCATTTAACATAACACCCTCTAGGTCCATCCATGTTACAACATGGAAGAAACTCAAGAACACCATGCTAAGTGAAAAAAAGCCAATTATAAAAGAGCACACACGGTAGATTCCCCTTATATGAAGTGTCTGGAATATATAAATCTATAAAGACTAAAAGTAGATTATTAGTTATCTAGGGCTGAGGATAGGAATGGGAGGGACTACAAATGGTTATGATAACTCTTTTTGGAGTGATGGAAATATTATAAAATTGAATTGTAGTGATAGTTGCATAATTCTTTATACTAAGTATCATTAACTTATACATTAAAAACAGGTGAATTTTATGGTATGTAAATTTATACTTTATAAAAGCTGTTATTCTAAAAATGAGGGGAAAAGCTAAAATTTTTATACTCCCTTTTAAGAAATTATATTTATCTTGAAATGATAAAATCAACTTTCAGAGTTTTCACCATTATTAAATACTAGAGGCCCAGTGCACAAAATTCATGCATGGGTAGGGTCCCTAGGCCTGGCCAGTGATCAGAGCTGGTCTGTGGGGCGATGGCACCCACCTTGGTCGGCCTGGAACCACCCACTCACTGGCCCTGCCCCCCACCGCTGAAGTTCGCCTCCCTTTTAAACCAATAAAGAAATTATAGATTAAAAAAAAAAGAATTATAGGAAAATGCAAATAAATAAATAAATAAATAAATAGGTATATTTTCTTAGGGGAGAATTTCACAGATTCTGTTCTAGTATCAGCACTTTTTGGAGGAAGATAAAATGGAAGATTAAGCTTCATGAGGGAACTGTTTTCCAATAATGTAGGATGAAATCCACATGTTTAGTCATTCACTCATTGAGTTAATATGAGTTCCTTTGCTATGGTTAATTTTATAAATCCGTCAGATATTTTTAAAGAGTACACACAGTTTTACATACATTGCTATGTGTAATAATAAACCTGGCTAAATTTTGTCTTACAAGCACACAAGCAAATTTCAGCTGTTATTAAAAAATCTTTCTTGCCAAAGGTACATTTGGACCCATTTTTAGCTGTACTTCTACTGAGACTTCACAGGGCAATGATGTTGCTCAGAGGCATATGCTTCTGGTTTGCTGGGGAGAAAAAAGGAAAATATATTTTGAATAGAGATGAACTTTGTGAGATTTATTTCTCTTCCATCAATTTGTTGAAGAATACCTTTTTTGGGTTCATATTTATTTGTATTCCTATTTTCCCCAAGGCATATTTGTGGATTTTTTTTGAACACTGTTTCATTTCCCTATTTCACAAACAGTACTCCCCCCCCCCCCGGTTGCAAGCATGTATTAATCATTGATTCCCTCTCCTCCACAATGCCTCCAATTTTGGACATAAATATAGGTGTGACTACCTTCTGAATGGGTGGTTCCTTGATCTGTGTAAAACTTATACCTTCTGGGGTTATCTAAATGTGGATAAACTTTTATAGTTTCCTTTTAAATGTATGTATTCTCTTTCCTCTCTCCCCTCCCATTGCTATGAGTACTAGTGTCAGGAATGGGGAAAATCAGGTTCTGAATATGTTTTATAGGCCTTTCATTATTGACTTTTTACATGATTTCCTTCCACCCCCAGGTGTAGGAATGCAGGTAGCTGACAGCTCTGCCAGGGAGTGGTCATAGAGTAAACTTGGAACATTGATGAATTACTAAGATTTTCTGGGAGTCATTGTGAACAGTAAAGTTTCTTAAATTATAGTTTACTAAATTTGCACTACTATCCATTCATTGGTACATAATTTGACTAGTAGTTTTTTTGTAAAGATTGCAATTTTTAAGCATTTGCCAAAATCCATTTCTGAAACAAACTTGTACTTTTAGAAGTTAACTGAAGACAGGAACCCTAAATAATTATGGTATCCATGAAAAATTGGAGTTGGTTATTGTTTACACATTCTTTGAATAGCCTCATAACACTTAACCATAAATAATCTAACTAGAACTTGAACTTTTCAGAGTAACCTCATGGGGCAATTCTAAGGGCTGTCAGTAACAATGTGCCCACTTATTTGGTTTCTGCCTCATGCTTGGTAATATCTGATTAATGTTTTATGCTGAATTCTACCCTATCTACATACATGCCTAATGTTCCACATGAGATGAAATGTGGTTAACATTCACAGTAGATTTTTAAAAGACACACACTATGGAAACCTTTTTACACCTGTAATCAAGTACACTTACTAGAGGTAAATTCAGAACTTCAATATAGCTGCCTGTACTAATAATATTGTTGAGCAGTCAGGATTAGTTCATTCATCCTGTGTAATAAGGATGTTGTAGTGAGGAGAGGTTCCTTCTTTGATCCTTTGTTATTTAAAACCCTAGTCAAGACATTTGGGAGTCTGAAAGGAGCCCTAAAAAGGCTTTTTGTCTTAAATATCTTTTCTCTTAAAATAAAAATAGTAGATTTTATATATAATCAAGAGAACACTGATTCATTTACACCATTGTTTACAATATTTTATTTTAGTTGATGTCCTGAGTCATTTTCAAAACTTCCCTGAGTCATAGTTTATCTGGAAAAAAATAGTAAATCCTGAAGTGTCTGGTTTTTTTTTTTAATAGTTCCCAGTGATAGATTCAGGTAGGATTTTAGCATGGTACAATTATTATTGGCATCAGCATAACTATACCACTCGGTAATGAGTCTTGTGGCTGCAAATGTCTTTGTTCTAAAGAACTGTAAAATGAGAATATGGTCTAATAAAGTAGTTATTCATTTGACCACTTCCTGTTAATCATCTTCAGTTTAGTGCTTAAGGCCTACATGTTTCCAATTTCAATTCCAACTGCTGCAGAAGAAGCTTACTATAAAAAGAATTTAGAGTTAGCCAGAACTATTCTGAAGTGACAAATTCTCACAATGCCACAAATCATTCAGCAATAATGTAGGACCTATAATATGCTCCTATATTTTAGCAGATTGAATAGGGTGAGAACCTGGTGAAATGTGACTAAGGGGAGAGAAGTTTAAGAAGTGATTGAGCTTGTAGAAATCTTCCTTCTTTACTCACTCTTCTGCCTCACTTTTATGGACCGTACCATTTGCCTTTTATTTCCTTAATTCTCTTTCCTACGATTTCTTTCTCTTTCTTTTCTTCTTTCTTTCTTCTTTCTCCCTTTCTTTCTTTCTTTCTTTCTTTCTTTCTTCTTTCTTCCTTCCTTCCTTCCTTCCTTTCTTTCTTTCTTTCTTTCTTTCTTTCTTTCTTTCTTTCTTTCTTTCTTTCTTTCTTTCTTTCTTTCTTTCTTTCCTTCCTTCCTTCCTTCCTTCCTTCCTTCCTTCCTTCCTTCCTTCCTTCCTTCCTTCCTTCCTTCCTTCCTTTCTTCCTTTCTTCTTTCTCTCTCCTCTCACCCGAGGATATTTTCCCATTGATTTTTAGAGACAGTGGAGGAGAGAGGAAAAGACAGAGAGAGACATCGATGTGAGAGAGGCACATCAATTGGCTGCCTCCTGCATGTCCCCTGACCAGGGCCCTGGCAGGGGAGGATCCTGCAACCTAAATATGTGCCCTTGCCAGGAATCAAACCTGGGACCCTTCCTCCGTATGCAGGCTGGCGGTCTATCCACTGAGCCAAACTGGCTAGGGCTTCCTCCCATTTCTTCACCTTGAGTTGGTCATTTCAGTTGTAGTACTCTTAAGCACACCCCTGGGGGGGCTGCATGGATTAGTCCATCATTCTTTCTACACATACATTGATTCATTCACATTTATCAGGTACCTCTTCTGTTCTTGGCTCTGTGCAAGGCAGTTAGGAATACACCTTGAATAAGATAGTTCTGCCTTGCCTGGATGCGTGGCTCAGTGGTTGAGTGTCGACCTATGAATCTGGAGGTCACAGTTTGATTCTAGGTCAGGGCACATGCCTGGGTTCCAGGTTCCATCCCCAATAGGGGGTGTGCAGGAGGCAGCCAATCAATGATTCTCTTTCATCATTGGCATTTCTCTCTCTCTCCCTGTCCCTTCCTCTCTGAAATTATATCTCTGTATATCTATATCTATATCTATATCTATATCTATATCTATATCTATATCTATAATCTCTATCTATCATCTCTATCTCTATCTCTATCTCTATCTCTATCTCTATCTCTATCTCTATCTCTATCTCTATCTCTATCTCTATCTCTATCTCTATCTCTATGACAGTTCTGCCTTATTGAGAGACTAGCAATAGGACTCCACAGTCTAATGAGTCAAATGGGGTCCAAACTACAAAGACTGCATACTGGATTTGGTTTGATTGTTGAAGGTGTACAGAAATCTCTATTATTCATCTTTAAATGTCTATCCTCAAAGGAGAGCAGCAGCTTTAAGAGCAGTTGAAGAGAGCTGCTTTGCCTAAGGCCACACCCAATGATAGATTGCTACCTTTAGGTCCAGCCCTCCTTACCTCAATTTAGGACAGCTAAAGAAGCTCCCATTTTAAGGGTTTCTTATAGGATTGGCTGAGTTTGGGGATTAACTCACAGCTGGATTTCTTTGTCTTCCCAGTCCTTTATCTTTTCCTCTCATAGGGGTTGAGCCCAAGAGTCCTACCTCAGAGGACTCCTGCATGCTGATCTTCAGCTCAGAATGTACTGTCTGTGGAATAAAACCCACAGAATCATTCAAATGTCTTGGCTACTTGCCTCATTTCCTGGCTAGAGCAAGCCAGTGAAGGCTCACATCATTGCTTCTGCTATCTGTAAGCCTTTCAAGCACCTTGGCCTCTTGCCTTATTACCACTGATTATCTCAGCCTTCCATGGGGTCAAGAGCCAGGCTGTTGGCACAGCTTCAACCATTATTATTATGCTAGGAACTTCAGTAGCTCCAGTGACCACTGATGACCCAGATGGTCCCATGAAGACCCTGACCTCCCTAGCAGCTTCCCTGAGTGTGTGGAAAAATAAAAATCTGTGGGGACTTTGATTAATGAGAAAGGTCATAGAAGGAGTATCTCTGTGTAATTTCTCTGAAAACTTCCCACATAATGGAGAACCAGCTGTATTTTCCAGATAATTTGTGGCCAACTTGTAACACACCAAGTATGTATGCTCTCCCACCTTCATTGCCCCACTTTTCTTTCTCCCTCATTCTTATTTCCCTGAGATTGTATCATCTTGAGTAATATATTGGGACATAAGCTTTTCTCAGATTCTAGGGAACCTCAGCTAGAACAGAATGTACTTTAGCAGATATGACATCAATTGACTTTTAATCAAAGCATTTCATGGCCATTCTACGTTAGAACTGTTCTGCCACAAAAGAAACCCTCTTCCCTCTCCCTGATTTCACTATCCTTACTCATAGAGCCACTTCTCTTCTTTTAGTCCAAAAGATTATACCCACTACTCACTATTATGTTTTTCCTGTCCTACCTGAAATGAAGAGAATAATCGTTTCTGTAATAGTTTTATCATGTTGCCCAATTTAAAGCTCTTAACCCTCATCTATCTAACATGGAGGTAACTTATCAGCAAAAGTGATGTTACCAACCTCCACTATTAAAATGGCTGCTCTTGGTAAAAATGTTCAGAGGCTAAAAGTATTCACAGGGACTTACATTAGGGGCAAGGCATACATTTTCTGTCTGGATTAGGGGTGCTAGCCTGTGTAGCAATGAGATAATAAAAGGAAAATTCTTCTGAATGAAAAAAATAAAAGGTAGAACAAAGATATTTGAACAATCCATCTTTTGAAGTGGCTTTTAAGAATGAGGGCACTACTCCAAGATCAACAAACAGAAGGTGGTAAGAATGTAACCAAAACAGTGAATAAATAGAGTACAAGAATTTAGCCATTAGTAGCCTTTGTTGCTACTCAGTACCTGTCCCCATAGGTAGACACTTCGTACATCAGAGAAAAGGAGCTTCTGAAATTCTAGAGACCTTTGGGCTCTAGGAGAATGGTAATTTCTTTCTTAGTAAAGGTGAGCTTTCACCTATCTTTTTGAGTTGTCACCTGGTTCTGGTCTTGAGGTAATGCCTGCCCATGTCTGCTTTTACAAAACCTGTGCAGGCTTGTCATGTTTGACTAGACTAAATTCATTTAGGTTTATCATTCAGTGTATCAGATATCAGAAATACAGTGGTATTTCTGTAACTTAAGGAGTCTTGGTGCCTCTACCTTTGTTTTTCTCATATCTCCAGAAGTTAGGCATTCACCTTTATGCTATTTAGCATGCTGGATTTTAGTGGGGCTCATGTCATATTTGATTACTGCCATACATCTCTCGTGACCCTTGTAACATTCTCATTCTCTCTCTCTCTCTCTCTCTCTCTCTCTCTCTCTCTCTCTCTCTCCTCCCTCTACTGCTTACACACACATGATACTTTTTGGGGGGCTTATAAACAATAAAAATTTATTGCCTACAGTTCTGGAGTCTGGAAGTCTGAGAATAGGGTGAGGGTCCTCTTCCAGGTTGCAGACTTCTCATTGTATCCTCACATGGTAGAAGGGGCTTGTCATGTTTGACTAGACTAATCTCATGTAGGTTCTGTGGAGTCTCTTTTATGAGGAACTAACCCCATTAGGTCTCTGCCCTCATGACCTAATCCCTCCAAAATAACCCACCACTTAATACCATTATATTGAACATCAGGATTTCAACCTATGAATTTTGGGGAGATACAAATTCAGTCAATAGGAAGAGCCCAGATTCTTGTCTTCCTTTTATAGTCAAGGAAAGTGAGGCTGGGGGTTATAATGTAACTCCCTTGAGGTTTCTCTTCTGTAATGTAACTAAATCAGAATTCAAATCCAAATTTAGAGTTCCTTCCTCTACACTATGTTCCTGAATAATGCAATGTTGGAAAACACAAAGTTTCTTTCACAGAAATGATAAAGTACAAAGATATATGCAAGAAGAAAGATTGAGAACAGCTAGATTATATGTGAGAAAAGAGACAACAGAGACATTTACATTTATATTAGACAATTGTATAAGAAAATCAGCGACTAACATTTCTAGAACATTCTACAGAACACAACACAAAGCTATATAATTTCACATCATGTTATGTACTGATAACAGTAGAGCAACAAATACCAAGTGAGAATTCCCAGATAATGTTGCTTGACAATAACATTTTAACCTTCTTGTCATGTTCTAAATGTGTTATTGCGGGTTGTTTTTTTCTTTTCTTTTTAATTTTTTTATTTTTTCAATTACAGTTTACATTCAATATTATTTTGTGTTATTTTTAGGTATACAGCATAGTGGTTAGACAACCATAGTGTCCCCCCTGATATTTCCAGTACCCACCTGGAACCTACATAGTTATTATAATATATTGACTATAGCTCCTGTGTTGTATTTTACATCCCCATGACTATTTTGTAACTACCAATCTGTGCGTACATACAACATCATTTTTAACTTTTCATTTTGACTTAATTTTAGACTTACAGGATAGTTTCAAAAATAGTACATTAATAAATAAATACATAAACAGCCAATAGTTATATGAAAAAATGTTTAACCTCACTAGCAATTAGGGAAATGCAAATCAAAACTACAATGAGATAGCACCTCACACCGGTTAGAGTGGCCATTATCAACAAGACAAGTAATAACGAGTGTTATGGAGAAAGGGGAACCCTCATTCGCTGCTGGTGGGAATGTAGACTAGTACAACCAATGTGGAAAGCAGTCTGGCGATTCCTCAAAATTTACGAATAGGGCTACCATATGATCCAGCAATCTCTCTCCTGGGTATATACCCAAAAAATGTATGCAAAGATACATGCACCCCTATATTCATTGCAGCATTATTTGTGGTAGTCAAGACATGGAAATAACCAAAGTGCCCTACAATAGAGGACATATAAAGAAGATGTGGTACATATGCACAGTGGAATACTACTCAGCCTTAAGAAAGGATGAAATACTGCCATTTGCAACAATGTTGAGAACATTATGCGAAGTGAAGTAAGTCCATCAGAAAAAGCTAAGAACCATATGATTTCACTCATATGTTGGATATAAAACTGAAACTCATGGACACAAACAGCAGTGTATGGTGGTTGCCAGAGGGAAGGGGATGTGGGGAGAAGGGGGTCCTAATATATGGTGATGGGAGAAGATTTGACTTTGGGTGCTGGGTATATTTGACAGTGCAATATACAGACCGTGTAACACAGAAACCCACACCTAAAACCTGTATGATCATATTAACCAATGTCATCCCAATAAATTTAATTTAAAAACATAAACCTTTCAAGAAGAAATTAATCACCTGGTAATAGCCACTGTTTGTGTATATACAAATGATACAAACTTGAATGTCTGTTATTGGACCTGGCAGGTAACACAAGCAAAGACTCTGATTAGGTGAATATTGTAATGAACTGTGAAGCTCATATGCCATCTAAAGACAGATTCTCTCAACTTTACCTTGCCAAGTTTGAAATAAACTGGTTCTAGTTTACGGTCCTTCTATCTAAAAGTTATTCACTTGTGCATCCTGCCTACATCTCTATCCCATTTTTCCACCCCTCCCCTTTTTCATTCCACTTTCAGCTACACTGGCCTCCTTACTGTTCCTCTAGCATGTCAAATATGCTCATTCCTCAAGGCTTTTGCACTTGCTGTTCCCTCTGTCTGGAAGGCTCTACCTGTAAATATCCACACGGCTCACTTTCTCACATTTATTTTGATCTTTGCTTAAAAATTACCTCCACAGAGAGATCTTTCTTTACCAGGCACATACAATTTCACTGCTATTATTCTCCTCTTGACACATTTATTTTCCTTCATTTTGATACCTGTCATATGACCTGTTTATTTTCCTTTTGCAGGACTTCCAAACATTTTCTTCAACATGACACACTGAAAAAATGATATTATTTAAACAGCATGCTGAGGAACATGGAAGAAGTCAATTGCGTTTGGCATCAGTAAAGCTGGAGTAGGGGCGAGGCTTGAGCCCCCGTGGAGACATCAATGTATGCGACATCTGTCATTCATCTGACACTTGTTGACAGTTATCCCTCCACTTGAGTGTAAACCTCACGATAGTCTTTAAAGAAAAGCTCGATACATAGCATATGGTAAATAAGCATTTGCTGCATAAGTTATATCATGAATGTTTTCTCCATATCATTAAAAACTCATGAACATTTAAAGACTTTTTGATCTTTTGTCATATTGGACTCTATATTTTGGTGAATTTATCCTCTATTATTGTACCTGTGGGGTATTTTTTGTACTTGATTTAAAATATGCCTTCTGTCCTAGCTGGTTTGGTTCAGTGGATAGAGTATTGGCCTGCGGACTGAAAGGTCCTAGGTTAGATTCTGGTTAAGAGTACCTCAGTTGCAGGCTTGACCCCCGGCCCTGGTCAGGCATGTGTGAGAGGCAACCTATCCATGCCTCTCTCACACACTGATGTTTCTCTCTGTCTCTCCCCCTCTCTTCCACTCTCTAAAAATCAATGGAAAAATATTCTTGGGTGAGGATTGACAAAAATCAAAATCAAATCAAATATGCCTTCTGGCATCCTTAATAGTGAATTGTTGAAGACTTGGAAGGAATCATGTACATGTCAGCATTCACATGATTAGTGCCACCTCCCTGGGGAAGACATCAGACTTGAGAAGGCACACAGCATTTTAACTTGGATGCACAGATGCACATCATGCCCTAACGAATCCTGGTATGTATGTTCCTGGAACAATCTGAAACATCTCTGGGCATGCTTCATGTATCATTCAAAAGGAATGAGACTTGCTGCATATCAAATTCTCTGTAAATCTTATGTCCAACATGAGCCACATAACAATTCCACCAGAGAGTTTGTTTCTTGGTAATCACTTCCAAAACAGAAATTTGGATGACGGTCAGGAAGAGATCTGAAAGACGGTGAGTGGATGAGAAGCAGGCAGGAGCTGCTGCTGCTGAAACTGAACTCCCCTCCACCCCGGTGATAGGGAGAACCATGCAGACCAGTGTAGTTAATGAGCACCACAGGCATTTTTCTCATTCCTGATGGGCAAAGTGAAAGGTTAGGCTCTTCTAAATTATACTTGTGTGCTACACCAATTAATCAAAGTGCATGTACAGGATAAACACCCAAATACATTTTGTAAAATTCAATTCATCCTTGGTGGCACAAATGTCCCATCCAGAGTGTCAGTGACCTGTATAGATTTATGGGTTTATGCGCATTTTCTTAAAGAATTGTTCTTACTTGAAAATTAGTGGGAACATCAGGAATAAATTTTTCTTGTATGAAAAAAGATATAGTGTCAAGAGTATGAGACAAGAACTTCTATACTCAAATCCTAGTACTGCCACTTGCAAATATATGATCTCAGACAAGTTACTTAACCTCTTAGTATGTCAGTTTTCTAAGGATAATAAATACTTTACACGATATTAGGAAATGATATTAAGACTTTCAGGACTTCACTGGTAATGAAACTTCCAACAGGATGAACAAATAGATTTTTCCCCCCTCTCTTACCCTCTTTTTAAAGTTCTCACTCTGTACTTTAAAGCCACATTTTCAAAGTGTGTTCCACAGAACACATGTTCCAGGACATTCTCAATAAAAGAGAGACTAATACATACTATTTCCCCTCTTAGAAATTCATTATGACTATTGGCACACTGAAGGCTCAGGGTTCTTACACCCTCTAAGTCTTCATCAGATAAAGGATCACCGAATTTAGGGGCAGTCAAGAGTGTCCACAGCGAAGGTTCTTGGTTATTTATAGAAATACACATCTTGTAATCGGGTGATAGTATGGTCTTCAAGTTTTTAATCTCAAATGATTACTAACTTTTATTTATCTAATTCTTTTCTGCTTCATATCTTTTCATCTTTTTAGCCTCCATTATTTTATTTTGGCTTGTTACTTATCTTTTATTTTCTCTTTTCAAGCATCAACTCTTGATTCATTCAGTGTGGGTGTAGAAGGGTGGAGTCTCCGTTCTTTACAAAATCCCTAGGTAGGTGCAGCTTTAATAGTGGTGACTCATGAATGACAAAACTAGGAACACTTTAAGCATTGATTATAATGAGAGAACAGCAAGTTATTGCTTGATGAAGTTGTATTTATTAATAGATGAGATAATCCAGTTGTTACAAAAAGTCTGACTTGTAGTTTCTTCGAAACTTCTTATAATCCTCTTATTTATTTTAAAAAATTCTGAATCCAATCCCATCACCATAAAACTTAGAGAAATTTCTATATCAGCACTTCAGAGATTGCCAAAAAAGATAAAGTAAATAGTAGAATAATTTAAAAAGGCAATTAGGATAATAGGACAAGAGTTCAATTAAGACAAGAAAAAAAGATTCTCCTCATGCACCATCTCTACCCCCATCAAAAAAACAAAAAAAACAAAATACTCATAAATCCTGATTCTCATCCTCATACAAATAAGGGAAAGTCAGGAAGAAATAATAACAAAGACTTGCAAGCACAAAATAAGAAAGCTCAATTTGAGAATTGCTAACAAATAGTCTGTAAATATGTCCGAAAAGAGAAAATGATAGAGAAAAAGAAAACATTTTGTACCTCCCCCCAGTAACAGATGGGGAAGAAAATCTGTTCATTCCTGATGCCAAAAGACAAAGGCTCCTAATGAATATTTCATTTACCCCCTAAAATAAAATAATTGTGTGCAGAAATTGTAATGGGCAATCCCTCCCTAAAAAAAATAAATTGAAAATAAATAAAGATATCTATTACAGCCATTTCAAATCAGTACCTAAGTTCAATTTGGAATGGGACTTTTCTACTAAACACTAATAATTGATTTTTGTTTTTAGCAACGACAATTGAAAAGCTAACAACATAGTGAGGAATTTCCAGGGCATACTTGAAGGAAAAGTAGGAACCCAAAGAAGTGAAGGGAGCTCAGAGGCCACTGAAGGTCTTTGTCAACTAGGAAAAATTCGAACTTCAGCTTTAACAGCCAGACTAACATAGCTTGTCCAGGTGGGGAGTCTAAAAGAAGACTTTACCAAAGAGCTATGCTCCTAGGGTCAGGGTAAAGCAGAAATAAATTGGTCTTTGCATGCATTTTTAGCTGAAATAGACATCTTGTGGAATGCCTCCCCCCAAATAAAAACAAAACCCTCAAGCGTTGAGTTTTGTTGGAAGTGATCTTGAGAGTGTCCTTAGATATTTGGTTTAAGCAAATTTGCATTTTCCTTTGTGTAGTTTTACACCTTTCATGAAAGAATTCAAATGATTTCTACTAATAAAATTTCATAGATATTTAGCACTAAAAAGTGCCATTCACACAAGAGAAAAGCACCCTATATGAGAACAAGCAGAAAGAAGAGATAACAGAAAGAGATCCACAAAGACTCCACATATGGAATTATTTGTTAGGCTTATCAAGCAACTATGCTTTCAATATTTAAATAAATAAAAGATGAGCTGGAAACATCTTTGCAAACAGGAAACTTTACAAAGTGACATCAGGCCTGGCCGGTTTGGCTCAGTGGTTGAGTGTTGTCCTCTTTGGGCTCTGGACATACCTTGAAAAATGCTTACATCTTCCAATAGTGTTATGACCCATATATTGGGTGACACTAAAGTCTGTCAGTTTCATGTTGGGCTTGGTGCAGGAAAAATGCTCTGAAGCAGGTCCAGGTTATGAGGCAAGCAGCCCGGTTGTTTGAACCATATGACCTAGCAGACCCTATATAGACACTAAATAGACACTTTTCAAAAGAAGACATACAGAAGGCTGAGAGACATATGAAAACATGCTCAAAGTCACTAATCATCCGAAAGATGCAAATCAAAACAACAATGAGGTACCATCTCACACCTGTCAGAATGGCTATCATCAACAAATCAACAAAGGACAAGTGCTGGAGAGGATGTGGAGAAAAAGGAACCCTCCTTCACTGCTGGTGGGAACACAGACTGGTGCAGCCACTGTGGAAAACAATATGGAGTTTCCTCAAAAAACCTAAAAATGGAACTCCCATTTGACCCAGTGATCCCACTTCTAGGAATATATCCCAAGAAAATAGAAACACCAATCAGAAAGGATATATGCACCCCTATGTTCACAGCAGCACAATTCACCATAGCTAAGATTTAGAAACAGCCTAAATGCCCATCAGCAGATGGATTAGAAAACTGTGGTTCATCTACATGATGGAATACTACGCTGCTATTAAAAAAGAAGAAACTTTTACCATTTGCAACAGCATGGATGGAACTGGAGAGCATTATGCTAAGCAAAATAAGCCAGTCAGAGAAAGATAAATACCACAGGATCTCACTCATTTGTGGAATATAATGAACAACATAAACTGAGGAACCAAAATAGAACCAGATTCATAGAAGCATCGAACATACTGTCCAACCTAGGAGGGAAGGCGGGGGGTGGTGGGTAAGAGATCAACCAGAGGACTTGTATGCATGCAGATGAGCAAAACCAATGGACACAGATGAGGGGGTGAGGGCACATGCTGGGGTGGGGGCAGCTGGGGAGAGGTCAATGGGGGGAAAAGGAGACTTATGTAATACTTTAAACAATAAAGAATATAAATTTTTAAAAAATAATAATAACTCCTGCCATACCCAGATACAGATGGAGTGCCTGATCATTGAGATACCAAGTGATTATGGGGCCTAACTCATCTGGAAAATCACCATCTTCCCCAATTTTCTTTTGCAAAGCACTTTCAGACACACCCTACTCAACTGCTTAATGACATATTTTATATATAATTCTCAAATCTTCCTCAGATCTAGAATTTCAGCCTAATGTGCTATATGAACAGCGGTGTGCTGATAAATGTTTAGCAATGGGCTCTCTGAAACATCAATCAGTGATTTGTATCTTTGCTAATTTCCACAATGTCTGATTTCAAGCTACCAATATGACATGACTGAATGCAGAGTTGGAAAGAGATACATGGTAGCCCTCATTACATAGTGTTTCCACCACACAGCCACAGTAGATGTTAACAACTTCAAGAAAATAGATCATTGACAAATTTACTGAAATAATCATGAAGTGTAGAGTTTCGAGTATTTGCTAGCTTTTCTTTTTAAAAATATAATTTAACTGTAAGTTTATATAATTTGTTTTAGTAATGTCTGTCTTTTACAACCATCTCAAAAAATCCTGAAAATTTAAAAATTGGCTCATATAATCAGTATGAACTAGGTCCAGTGTGCCAGTGAAAAAGAAAGCTTTCCACGCTGAGGGATTTTCACTAGGTGTTGAGGGTCTATAAAAAGATGTAATTTTTAGTCATTTTGGCCTAAGATTTTTTGTTTCAGTGATGATGGTAGTTGACTCTCTTTCAACTTTTCTTAATTACTATTTCAACAAACTGATTATTTTCCCCTTGGGACCATTCCAAAGTAAATTATAAGCCTTTTTAGGGAAATAAACAGGAGTTCATTAATTGAACTCAAATTTTACATGCCAAACATGAAAGTCAGGATCTCTAGATTCTAAAGTAATCTAATAAGCTGTTTGGATGCACCATGTTCTCATTTTTAATAACATTAGAGTTATTTTATGAGTGATAGAAAAAAGGTATCTTAGATAGACTTAATCTCATTTAAAAATTTATTATTCTCATTTCTGATTTCTTCAATGTGCAATCTAATACATTGGAAATGCCAAAAAATGGTTACAACTTAAAATGTAAACTCCCCTTAGCCTTAGAATATTGCAAAAACACTATTGTATCATTATAAGCAGATTCCTAACAAGGCATGATGAATTTTTTCATCTTCTGAAAATTTCATATGTTCATATTCTCAACTGATTTTTATCCCTGAAAACATAATATAACTGAAATGATGAATAAGTAACATTCATGAAGAACTTAACTGTATACTGTCTCCAAAGTACTAAACATTAGAGAAAAACAGGAATGTACTGATAATGCCTCAAACCATTCAAGAAACCGACTGAATTTAACAGAGTTCTAAATCATAGTAAATTTTGAGTACTCACAGTCTAATCTGTACTTTAGAGTAAGTGCCATTGATAATGGCAATGTACTATATTCCTTCTATCTAAACTGTCCAATTATTATTCTCAAGAAATATGTGTCAGGTCTGTTGAAAGTACATGATTATAACTAGCTATTTGTGTGTGTGTGTGTGTGTGTGTGTGTGTGTGTGTGTGTGTGTGTGAATGAGTGAGAACGGGAGCACATGCATATACATCTCGGTCATGGAGTAACTGTATTGAGATTTTTTCCATCTTGCAGTTTTCATTTTCTGATAGACCTTAAATATAGACAAAATTTTCCCCAAATTAATGACTATACAGAGAGATTACCATTACCTAATGATGAAGGAGGCCTCAGGGTCATCTGGAGGGCTTGTTCAAACACAGATTCCTGAGAGAACATATAGGGAGTGACCCATGAATTTTCAGTTGTGACATGCTGTTGATGCTGATACTGGTCCAGGGACCACAGTCAGAGAACTGTTAGACTTGATGATGGGGAGAGGCAGCCTCACTCTGAAGGGGGATGTCCTCTTTTTTTAAAAAAAAAAATATATTTTATTGATTTTTTACAGAGAGGAAGGGAGAGGGATAGAGAGTCAGAAACATCGATGAGAGAGAAACATCGATCAGCTGCCTCCTGCACACCCCCTACTGGGGATGTGCCCACAACCAAGGTACATGCCCTTGACCAGAATCGAACCTGGGACCCTTGAATCCACAGGCTGATGCTCTATCCACTGAGCAAAACCAGCCAGGACTGGGGTTGGGGGATGTCCTCTTGCTTCTCAGTTGATGGTGTAGCAGGACCTCAGAAAAGCTAGTTTCCAAATGTTCTGCTGGATATTTTTGAAATAATATTAACTGTAACATTCATCTATTTTTCTTGAGGTGAATGACATACATTTCACTCTCTTATCTTCTCTTTCATCTTCTGTAGGCATTCTTCTTTAGAAATGATACATCTTATTACCATAGCATATACCCTGTGTAATTTTATTGATTACAAGCATGTCTATACTTGATTCTTTCTGACATTTACATATCATTTATGTAAATATAATTGTGTGTTTGTAGAACATCAAACAAGCTGTACCTCTTTTTTTTAAAATATATTTTATTGATTTTTTACAGAGAGGAAGGGAAAGAGATAGAGAGTCAGAAACATCGATGAGAGAGAAACATCGATCAGCTGCCTCTTGCACACCCCCTACTGGGGATGTGTCCGCAACCAAGGTACATGCCCTTGACCGGAATCGAACCTGGGACCTTTCAGTCCGCAGGCCGACGCTCTATCCACTGAGCCGAACCGGTTTCGGCTGTACCTCTTTTTTTGCTGATAGCAAACTTTGGGAGCAAGGATGTGCAGTTAAGTGTTGAAACTTAAGCACAAGTGAACGAGCTTAATTTATTTAATTTAGAAAGTGATTATTTAGAAATTTAAGCAATTTGGCAGCTGGGTGTGCAGAAGGGCATGTGGGTGGGACTAATGTGTTTTTGCCAACACTGAGTTTTTGCCTAGTGCTTTTGGAACTTCTAGAATCTGATCAAGACTTTGGTAAATTTGCTTTAAATCACCATAGAATTAATAAGCTAGTGGCATTACAATGTCTGACAATTCTGATTTAATTTAGATACTCAGTTCCTTCAAACTAGATCAAGACTACAGTGAACTGCCAAGTAGGTGACACTTTCCAAATACTAGGCTGTGGGTATCTGCTGACATCCATGTTCCCCCATAGGTGCCTGGGTCAAACAGTGATGGCCAGTTTACTGCATCCTTCACCCATGTTGCTGAGAGACCCATGGTATTCCCTCCTGCTTATAGAAGATCTTGGCACAGTATAGGCCCATCACCCTTCTTTCCATCTCCCAACTACAGAAGCCTTTAGTCTCTTGCTGCCATAGGTTTACATTTCCGACCTCCTCCTCTTTCACAGGTGATGACTGGATCCAGACGTCTATGAAGCTCAAGCTCTGTTGCTCAGCTTAGTGGTTGAGCATTGACCTATGAACCAGGAGGTCACGGTTCGATTCCAGGTCAGGGCACATGCCTGGGCTGCGGGCTTGATCCCCAGTAGGGGGAATGCAGGAGGCAAATGATCGATGATTCTCTCTCATCATTGATGTTTCTATCTCTCTCTCTCCCTCTCTCTTCCTCTCTAGAATCAATAAAAAAATATATTTAAAAAAAGACTGGGATGTAAATACCTTGGTGGAACTTGAAACTGAGGGCAAGACATATTATTTTTGTTACTACATTATGGGTTAAGTAGGCTACTCTCTACACTACACTGCATTGTCTAAGTTATGTTTCCCAGGGGGAATTATACTCTAATATTCAAATGTTTTTAAATGATCTTTTGGAACACAATTTAGGTTTGATTATTATTCCTCTAGACCTGTGATGGCAAACCTATGACACGGGTGTCAGAGGTGACATGCGAACTCATTTTTTTGGTTGATTTTTCTTTGTTAAATGGCATTTAAATATATAAAATAAATATCAAAAATATAAGTCTTTGTTTTACTATGGTTGCAAATATCAAAAAATTTCTATATGTGACACGGCACCAGAGTTAAGTTAGGGTTTTTCAAAATGCTGACACGCTGAGCTCAAAATGTTCGCCATCACTGCTCTAGACCCTTGTTTTCTCTTCTCTCTCTTTCCCCTTTGTGTAAATTTGTTTTTTCAGTCCTATCTTGTTCCAAACATTTAGCTCTTTGCTAAAGGTCACAGGCAAGCTTCAAATTCCTAATATTTAATCATAATTACTGAAATATTCTCATCAAAATGCTTTACACCTTACTCCCTAATTAGACCAATGCATCAATTGTCATTTCTAGACCTGCCATACCTAAAGTGTTAGATTAAACGAACTGCTTATGCTGTTATTAAAACAATAAAAAGAAAATTTGAAAAACAGCATGACAGAAATATGTGTATGAGGGTGTCTTGGTTGGTCTAGAAGTGACACATATATGGTAGCGTGTGCAATTAGGCAGCACATGCAAAGTCCTCAATGACCTGGATTGGATAAAGTTTTCTTAATTTCAAGTGTATGCTCAAAAAACCCAAGTTCATATACCGTTTTGTGATTGGCCTACATCCTGAGAGTTCAATGGGAAAGAACTCTGGAGCACTGTACAAAATTGTAGGTTTAGAAACATACAGACATGTCTGATAAAATGGGGATGGAAGAGACACAATTCACAAGGCAAAGCAGCATTGCCATTAGAAGGAGAAATCACCATGGGTAGGGGCAAAGTTGACAAGGTAAGGCTTGATTTAGCACGAAGTTGGCAGTGCTAGAAGTGGTTGTGGCTTCAGAAATAAGCAAAGACGAGTTTGAGTACCCCCCTGAACCAGTCTCTCACTCCTTCCTCTTCTGCTACCTTACTCCTTGAACAACCATTGTTTTGGGAAAGAGAAGGAAATGTTGTTGTTGTTTTTTAAAAAATAGAGCCCCAGAACTTCTTAAGCAGGACACAAAAGGCACTAAACATAAAGGAAAAAATGATAAATTGAACAAGTAGAAGCTTCTGTACATAAAAAGCCGCTATTAAGATAGTGAAAGGTAAGCCACAACCTAAGAGGTAATATTTATAATATATATATCTGACAAAAGACTCCTATTCTGATTATATAAATAATTACTACATATTTCTAAGAAAGAGACACACAACACAGTAGAAAAATGTGGAAAAGACTTGATCAGACACTTTACAAAAGAAGATAACAAAAGAGCCAATAGACATTAAAAGGAGCTCAACTTCTTTATCAGGGAAATGCAAATTGATGCTACAATGCAATGTCTACACTCATCAGAATGACTAAAATAAAAAAAAATGCCAAGTTTCATGGCATTACAAGTACATGGAGGAATCAGAGCTTTCTTTTAAAAATAAATATTTTTATTGATTTTAGAGAGAGAGAAAGGGAGAGAGAAACATTGATATGAGAAACAGTGATTGGTTGCCTCCTGTATGCACGCCACCAGAGATCAAACCTGCAACCTGGTATGTGCCCTGACTGGGAATCAAACCAGTGATCTTTCAGTGCATGGGGTGATGCTCAACCAACTGAGTCACACCAGCCAGGGCCAACCAGAGCTTTCATATGCTGCTGATAGGAGATCCATTTTGGAAAACTCTTTGGCTATATATAGTATGGCTGAATATATGTATGCTTACACTATGACACAGTGATTTCAATCCTAGATATGAACTCAGCAAAAATTCGCACTTATATCCACTCAAAGATATATTCAAGAAGATTCATAGCAGCATACTCATACTAGCCCAATACTAGAAAACACCTGTAATGGTTACTTTTATGCACCAACTTGACTAGGATATGGGATACTCAGATATCTGGTCAGATATATTCTGGGTGTCTCTGTGAGGGTGAATTTGGATAAGATTGACATTTAAGTCAATAAACTGAGTACAACAGATTGCCCTCCCTAATGTAGGTGGGCTTCATCCAATCAGTTGAAGGCTTGAATAGAACAAAAAGTCTGGCCAGCCCCCAAGTAAGAAAGAATTCTTCTTGCCTGACTGCCTTTAAACTGAGACATCAGCTTTTTTTCCTGCCTTCACATTTGAATGTAAACCTTGGCTCTTCCAGACTTTGAACTGAAACTGTACCATTGGCTCTCTTGAGTCTCTAGCTTGCTGACTTACTCTGCAGATCTTGGAATTTGTCAGCTACACATATCTATTGAGTCTGTTTCTCTGGAAAACCCTAATTAATACAACACCTAAACGCCCATGTAGAGAAGTATGGATAAAGTAAGTATGCTACTTTTACAGTATGTAATATTGTACAACCATGAGAATGAACAAATTACAACTACACACAATAAAGCCGGTGCATTTCATGAACAGGTTGTTCAACAAAAATATCCAGATGCAAAAGAGAATAGACAAACCACTCTATACTACTAAATACAATTTAATGGTTACCTTAAGAACGGCAGTCACTGGAAACAGGTAGAAACAGGGGCCTTTGAGGACGTTGGTCATATTCTATTGCTTAATATAAGTGCGGAATACATGGATATGTTCCCTTTATGAAAATTGACTGATGATTTCTGCACTTCTGCATGCATATTATACCTTAATAAAATAATTTAAAGCTCTTTATTAGAAAACTAGAGGCCTGGTGCATGAAATTCATGCACAGGTAGGGTCCCTAGGCCTGGCTGGTGATCAGGGCTGATCTGTGGGGCAACCGGCAGGGTGATCGCCCCCCACCCCCTTGCTCATACCCGCCTTGGCCAACCTAGCACCATCTGCTTTCTGGCCCCACCCCCTGCTACTACCACTGGTCACCTCCCTCTGTGGGGCAACTGGTAGGGCAATTAAGGGCCCCTGCTCACACCCGCCTTGGCTGGCTTGGGGCCTGTGGGCTGGGGGCAGCTCCTGCATTGAGCATCTGCCCCCTGGTGGTCAGTGTGTATCATAGTGACAGGTCGTTCTGCCAGTTGGTCAATTTGCATATTAGGCTTTTATTATATAAAATACCCTCTAAAATTACTTAAAAAGGAAAGGGGACTGAGGGACAACCTGGTAATATGATCTCTCCAGCCCACATAAATTAGTAGAGTCCAAATAAAATGAAATACTTAGGTATAGCCGGAACTGGTTTGGCTCAGTGGATGGAGCATTGGCCTGCGGACTGAAGGGTCCCAGGTTGGATTCCGGTCAAGGGCATGTACCTGGGTTGCGGACACATTCCCAGTGGGGGGTGTGCAGGGGGCAGCTGATCAATGTTTCTCTCTTATCGATGTTTCTAACTCTCTATCTCTCTCTCATCCTCTCTGTAAAAAAAATCAATAAAATATATTTTTAAAAAAAGAAATACTTAGGTATAAACCTAAGAAAAATGTACAGGATTTCTAAAAATCACAAATGTTGATGAAAGAAGTCAAAGAAGAAATAAATAAATAAATAAATGGAGAGATATATTGTATTCATGGAGTGGAAATACAAAACATAGCAAAGATATCAATTCTCCTTAAATAGGTTTGTTGGCTTAATGCAATTTCTATCAAAATACTAGAAAATTTTTTGTACACATAGATGAACTTATTCTAAAATTTAAATGGAAAGCACAGGCCCTAGCATAATTAAATTAATCTTTTTAAAAAATCAAGAGTAAAGTGGGAAGAATTACTCTATCTGATATTAAGGTTACTATATAGTTAAAATAATCAAGATAATAGTAATACTGGAGGGATAAATACATAGCTTGATGGAGAATAGAGACCCACACAAATATAGACCCACACAAATATATTAAGCTGATTTTTTGACAAAGGTACAAAACCTAGTCACCAAATGGTGCTAGAGCAATAGGATATTCATAGGCAAAAAAAAAAAAAAATCAACCTCAGTCAAAGTCTCATGCATTATGAAAATAACTCAAGATGAACCACAGATATAAATGTAAAATGTAAAAGTATAAAAATTTTAAAAGAAAAAACAAAAACAAGGTTGTAAAATTTATAAAGAAATTTAAACACTCAACTATAAAAAAGAAACAATCCAATTAGAAAATGGGCAAGATAGGAACAGACATTTTGATGACAAGGTTATACAAATTATAGCACATAAAAAGATATTCCAATTTATCCATTAGAGAAATGTAAACATGAGGTATCATTATATAGCTATCATAATGGCTAAAACAGAAAATGGTGACAACACCAAATGCTGGCAAGGAGATGGAGAAAGTGAATCCCTCACATTTGCTGGTGGGAATGAAAAATGGTACAGCCACTCTGGAAAACAGTTTGACCGTTTATTAAAATACAAACATGCAATTGCCATACACTTAGCTCAGAGAAATGACAACTTACATTCTCAGAAAAATCTATACACGAATCTTAATAGCAGCTTTATCTGAAATAAACAAAAACTGGATCCATTTGCAATGTCTCTTCATGGAGTTACTATTATTGACCTAAGCTCATCTAAGGCTCTATGCCATTAGACTTTTTATTCCCCTTTTTGAGAATAATCTTTGGAAACACGCTGTACTCACTGTAAAGATATAATGAGAACTTCATTTATTTTATTCCCCAATGTTCTTTTTCAATGACCTATGGGACAGATATCTCATGCATCAGTACTAGATAAAGTCCATTTCTGAGCAACTGGTTTGTTATAATCTCATAGAAACTTGTTGGCATTGTACTGGTCCTGTTTCCCCCTTTGCTTTGGCTGTTGAGCTCAGAGCCAAGTGTTCAGGCTATCTCTAAATGTGTAGGGCTTTGTGGTCTTTTTGTCTAGTCTTAGTTCAAATCATTCAATCCTCATTCCTCTTCATCTTTTTTGTCTCATCTTTGTTTTTGCCAAATTTGACAGTATGAATTCTGCAACCCCTTTTAAATGCATTTGGAAAATAGAGGAAGAGGAGAGGTAGAGAGGAAGAAAAGAAAGGTGACATCTGCAAAATAATCCATAAGTAAACATGTGGAAGCTTCTTTGCTTCTTTAAACTGCCTGGAGAACCAATCCCTTTTCAGTCTCCTGTGTGCAAACCAGGAGCATTAAGCCAGAAAATAAATTTAAAAAACACACACACAAAAAAAAACATAGTAGCAGTATTGGGGGCGGGGGGGGGGGGGCGGGCAGGGGAGTGGTTCTCTCTTCCAGCAACCAGCACAGAGAGAGAGAACGCGGGGGTTGATGAATATTGATTAGAATATGACGAGGTTTAAGGAAAAATGAATAAAACAAGACTGAAACAGAAATAGAGGGAAAGCTGGGACCGAGCGTGGCGACTGCCCTCTGATAGAGGGACAGACAGACCACCAGCACCGGAAGTAAATTTAATACATATTGGAAGTAACAGGAAGTTACATCACATCTGGGTGGGCCTTGAGTTCCTGGCAACATAATAGGACCCAGCCCACTTAGCACCTGGGTGGGAAAGTCAGACTGAGTCCCAGCCTCTTGACTAGGATCGCCCCCAGGGCATGGCTCTGCTTGCGCCCTGAGTTCAGTTGATGGATATCTAAAAAAAACGCCCGCCTGAATGTGCTAGCCAGCAGCCCTCCACACAGCAGGTTTGGTTTTCTTTTCCCTGGGGAGGAGAGAGAATCGGTCTTTCTTATGCATCCTGATAGGAAGCCAGCTCTTTCTCCCCATAATTAATCATTTCCCTAAAAGAAGGTTATGTCTTTTTTATTATGCCAAGGATGAGAATGATAAAGAAAGAAAGCAGGGGATATCAGTGAATTGAGAGAACAAGTGGCTGAGGAAGTGTCCCTTTGGTACTGTGTATAAATCTTTTTTGGGTCAGAGACAAGGTCTAGAAGGCAGGCAGATAATATGAGCAAGATCCCAATTATTAGGAAGAGCTCTGGGGTTGGATAGAGATAATTCTGTCACTAACAAACTGTGTTTTTATTGATTTTAGAGAGAGAGGAAGGGAGAGAGGGGGAGAGAGAAAAACATTGATGTGAGAAACAGTGCTTGGTTGCCTTCTGTATGCCCCCCACTGGGAATCGAGCCTGCAACCCTGTCATGTGCCCTGATTGGAAATCAACCTTGACCTCCTGGTCCTAGGTCAGTGCTCAACCACTGAGCCATACCAGCCAGGCTTCATCAAACTTTTTATAGTTGCTAATCATTTGTGGTTGAAACTTTGCTAAGGGAATTGAGTCAGCAGTCCCCAGTGTTAAAGTCTTTGAAAAACCCACATGACTTCCAAGGAGAAAAGGCTGGCAGTTGTACATAGGCCACTTCTGGAAGGACCAGTATCAGACAGGACTTGACCAAAAACTTAAGACTCTACCCTTCTCTCCAATTCTTCTTATTCCCAAGAAGCAGACAGCTAATGAATGGGAAGAAATGAGCAAGGAAGCTAGAAGCAGCTAATCATGTCCCCCTTGCAAACTAGAGACATCCAAAACTCAAATGGGCATGAGGTGGGGCGGTTTATAACACTAGACTAGACCTGAGTTTTGATTCTTCTACTGATTGGTTGTTTTGAAGTACTAAAATGAATGTAATCTTGTGAGTGAAGGTGACAGAAGGGCTGTTTACTATAGAATACTAATTAGAAAAGCTAGAGGCCAATCTAGGCTTTCATTCAGGGGTAAGGAAAAATTATTCAACAAATAAGTTTAAAATACACGAGTGAAATAGTTTCTTCGTTTGCATTCTAATATTTTTTCGTTGTTTCTTAGGCTAAAGCGAAATTTTTCAACAACAGCCAGCTTGGGATGGTGTTTATAGGGGAGAAAAAGTATTCCTCAACCCTCTTAGAGTCCCTGGCTGGGTCCAAAAATTCAACTAACACTAACACAGATTAACAGGAGAAAAGCATACACATTAATTTAACATAAGTTTTATGTGACACGGGAACCTTCATAAAGAAATGAAGACCCAAAGAAATGGTTCGCCTACGCAGTTTTATGGTAGGCTTGATGAAGACTGGACAGTTATGGGGAAATTTGATAGGTCAGAGAATAGGAGGTAAGTATAGTAAACTGGGGGAAATTTAGCAAAGCCTGTTTGTTAGGATTCTTTTCAGCATTCCTTTGTCTTTGGAGATAAGAACGCTCTTTTCTTTGGGTAAAGACGGAGAAGAGTGGGAGCAAGGTCAGAGTGACCTTTCTGCTTATGCTGTTTTCTCAAACTCCTTCAGTTTAACATATTCAATATGCCAACGTGCCATATTTTGAGGTAGTGTGTCCTGAATCCCATCATATTCAATGAACAGTATTTAAATTCTAGACTGCAGCAGGATAGAAATAATAAAAAACTTCAGACTTTATTAGTAAAATGTATAGTTATAATTATACTAGAGGCCCATTGCATGAAGAGATTCGTGCAATAGGCCTTCCTTCCCCTGGCCTAGAAATAGATATTTCTAGAAGATCTGATAATTTTTTCAATCATTCTCTGACATCAGAAAAGTCACCTTTCCAGCCATTAAAAGGTTAATATAAATAAAAACTTCACTCTACTGAATTCAAAGCATCTTCCAATCCCCACAGCTCAGGCCTCCCTCATGCTCAGAGACATGCAATGGAGAAGGGGTGACTTTATGTCTTTTCCCCTCTTATTCTTCATCCTTTCCTATTCACCAGCTATTGCTCTTGGTTCATCTAGGAATTATATAGGACATTAAATATTATAATCACTAATACTGGTCATCAAATGTTTTCATGTTTTTGGCTTTTCAAGCACATGTTAAAAATTGTACTTTCATACCCCTTTGACAACAGGTGTGGTCCTGTGATTGGTTTTGATAAATGGAATGTGAGCAAAGAAGAGATATGTGTTACTTCAAGGTGGAAGCTTTAAGAGCCAGTACACAAGTCACCATATTCCCTTCTCACCACTGTGGTCATCATGAAAGTGAGATGTTGAGATAAAACTTCAATGAGGTCAATCCATGGTGAGCATGTAGCCTTATGTGAACAAAAAATAAATCTTTACCATTGATTTGGGGATTATCTATCACTACAGAATTACATGGCATATCCTGACCCAATACATATTACACCAAAATGCATTAAAATTAAGAAAAATGTAACAATTGTGAACTTGTAGCCACCTTATCACATACCCCTAAAATATTTAAAATTTAAAATATCATAATTCTAAAGAGAAACTGAGAAATCTATAACCATGGGGAAAAATTTTAATATACTTCTATCAGACAAGGAGAAAATATTAGCAAGAATTTTTAAACTTTGAACAGAAAGTGACCTATATCTAATGGGTATATATAGAAAAAATAGAAAATACACACATTTTCAAGTTCACATGAAACATTTATAAAGATTTACTTCATACTAGGTTACAAAGCAGTCTCAAATATTTCAAAGAACCAATATGGTAGAGAAAATGTTTGCTTACCACAATGAAATTTAAATTAGCAATAAATAGTAAAATGAGCAAATGCAGACACTGAGTTGCTTTAAAATACAGAAGATGGGCCGAAACCGGTTTGGCTCAGTGGATAGAGCGTCGGCCTGCAGACTGAAAGGTCCCAGGTTCGATTACGGTCAAGGGCATGTACCTGGGTTGCGGGCACATCCCCAGTAGGAGATGTGCAAGAGGCAGCTGATCGATGTTTCTAACTCTCTATCTTTCTCCCTTTCTCTCTGTAAAAAATCCATAAAAAAATATTTTAAAAAAGTAAAAAAAAAAAAAAATACAGAAGATGGAAACACATTAACAACATATATACTTAAAATCTTCAAATGTACTCCTAAATGACTTATGAACCATTTTGAGAATTATATAATATTTAGACATAAACAACAATGAAATTATTACCTATAAAAATCATGTAATGTATTTAAAGCAGAACTTAATGTAATATTTGGTAAAGCAGGGTAGTGATATATGGGGCTCATTTTATTATTTTCTAATCACATTTTATGTTTAAAATAATTAACAATAACAAATAGTTTTTAAGTGAAAACATTGGACCTAGTTATTGTGAAGATTTCTTGTAACTAAAAAATTGATTTAACACATGAGCTGCGGGGGGGGGGGGGGGGGCGGGAGGAGGGGGGGCAATGAGGGGATAAGGACACATGTAATACCTTAATAAAGAAAGAAAAAAATTAATTTAACAGCTTATAAACATGGAGTCTAATTTCTCTAAAAGATCATCAAACGAGAAAATTCATTGATTCTTCCTAATAATTAGTTTATTTAACTCTTATCTTATGGTTTGTAGACACATCAACGAGTGATAAATCTAAATATGTAGCTCAATGTATTTTTTTTTTTTTTTTTTTTTTTGCTCAACAGTGTTTGAATGTGTCATGGCTACTAAATAGATTATCAGTAATAAACAAGGATTAGTTTGAGAGCAAAGGAGTTAGTAGAATCATTAAATATATTTCTTATCTCATACCTAGCCACAGTGTAATCCTACTACAGGGTCTGGCTCAGTAGAAAGGAAGCATCTGGCCTTTGTTTCCATCTTCTGTATTTTAAAGTAACTCCGAAATGATTTCACTTCTCCTTGAGGTAAACATAGATCCTTAATTTGACTTTACTGGTCTATGCCCATTTTGAGGTGGCAAATGTGATAAAGTGGCTGGATAAGGTGACCAAGTTTGATTTACTTGGGTTGGGTCTACCCATTACACTGCTCAAACCTGTAACTTGGATAAGTAATCACCACCTACCTTTTTTTCCCCTCATTCATCACTAGTTTCTTTACATCCTGACCTAGCACTATCATTTTATCTTGATGATAGAACAACTCTAGCATTCACTACATGTCTTCGGAGTTATGTTTGTCTATATGCAGGTTTGCAACACAAAATTATAATACGAATCACAGCTTATTTTCTTAAGAACTTTGAGATGAATGTTTTCTTATGAGAAAAAGAGACTTTGAATGGAGAATTTAGAAAATAACCTATCAATCCATGACAGTTTGCTTTTCTATGTACCTACTCTCTCTGATTTAAAGCATTTATACAGAGAGATAGCATCAGAAGAGGCAGAGGAAGAAGCTTCAGACATCCGTTCCTCAATAAAAGCAACAACAACAAAAAAAACCCTGGGAAAAACTGTCAGAATCAATATTTTTGGAATTATGGAAACTAACCGAAAGCTTGCAGCAACCCAGGGAGCACTTATTCAAGAAAAGCAGCTGAATCTTGCTAATCATAGGGAGCTTTGCGGTATTTTAACTCACAATAGCCCCATCTTTTGCTCTTCATTTCAGTCTTTATTGTATTCCCAGTTTGTATTACTAGAAGGAGTAGAATAGACCTCATTTGCAAAGATTATCCTTGGTTGATCTGTCTGGTTATTCCTTGGAAGACTGGTTCAAGATTTGTCTTACTTAACCTAATTCAGAGCTCACCCAACACTAAAGCCACTACCTGGGAAGTATTCAACAAAAACATTTACAGGAGAATGTTTTTGTTACTTCTACATGAGACAATAGATAACAGTTGGGGAAAAAAAACAATATGCTATTAAAATGATTGAAAAGAAAGGGAAATGAGCCAAACCGGTTTGGCTCAGTGGATAGAGCGTTGGCCTGCGGACTGAAAGGTCCCAGGTTCGATTCCGGTCAAGGGCACGTACCTCGGTTGGTTGCGGGCACATCCCCAGTAGGGGGTGTGCAGGAGGCGGCTGGTCGATGTTTCTCTCTCATCGATGTTTCTAACTCTTTATCCCTCTCCCTTCCTCTCTGTAAAAAATCAATAAAATATATTTTTTAAAAAAAGAAAGGGAAATGAAATACTTTGGGGAAGAAGGACTTTGAAAAGCTCCAACATGCCGAAACCGGTTTGGCTCAGTGGACAGAGCGTCAGCCTGCGGACTGAAGGGTCCCAGGTTCGATTCCGGTCAAGGGCATGTGCCTGGGTTGCGGGCACATCTCCAGTGGGAGGTGTGCAAGAGGCAGCTGATCAATGTTTCTCTCTCATCGGTGTTTCTAACTCTCTCTCTCCCTTCCTCTCTGTAAAAAATCAGTAAAATATATATATAAAAAAAGAAAAGCTCCAACATATTCCAGGAATCTAGTAGGCTCCACATAGGGCTATCAAACAAAAAATCTTTCCCTACCAGCACTATTTTATTCCACACTGTGTGAACTCAGACAATCTTATTAGTTCCCATTTAACATGTCCAACTAATATTGCTTGAAGGGTGGACTTACTTGCCTCTTTTATAATGCTAGATAGGGGAAATATTCCCCAGTGAGATACAATGTCCATCCCCATAATACAAACAGATAAAAGTGATGCAATTACTTCATATAAAACTTGTTCAAACATACCAATTTCCCTACAGGCTTTTATCTCAATTCCATTAAACTTTACATTCTTAACTGTAGCTTCCATAAGGACTTCAACAACAGGTCTTGGTTTTACAACACTTAGGTAGAGGAAGTGTTCCCCAGCCAGACATAATATCCATTCCCATAAAACTTTCAGGTAAAGGAGACACAAGCACTTCACATAAAGCCTGTTTAAACATTCCACCTTTCATAACATCAGCTCTCACATTTTTATATTCTTTCAATCTAATTGTAGCCCACATTAGGGCTTGACTAATGGGTTTTGGTACCAGAGCCATGGACCTCCTGATTCAAGGAATCCTAGAAATTTCTCTTTTCTACTCCCAGACCATTTTACTCACTCTTGTGCAAAAAGCTCTGGGTCCCTAGAGAGATCAAGCCAAGGGACTCTGGCCCTTTTGTCAATCTTTAACTTGATTAATCTGCTTTTAACAACTGCTACAAGCAGTTGGTCAGGTTTCTCATTATGATCTTTGCCTTTTGGGCTTTAAATTTTTTTTTCCAAACTGGGAGAAATGGACTGGACTTATTTGAAACACTTTACTATTGGAGGACCACCAGGGGCTCCCTTGACCCACCTAACCTTTGGTAATACTGTATTAAAACCTTTGTTTTAACCCTATCAATATGTATTTTATTCATATAATTTCTTAATAACAGTCTGAAGATTTCTACCCTGCTGGGACGAGTCCTGTGATTCTCCCTCTTCTGTTTCCTTTTTATTTTCCCCCTATCAATATTTGCTTTATTCACATTATTTCTTAACAACCATTTTAAAATGTCCACCCAGCTTAGACTAGTCCAGCTGTGGGCAAACTACGGCCCGCGGGCCGGATCCGGTCCGTTTGAAATGAATAAAACTAAAAAAAAAAAAAAAAAAAAAAAAAAAAAAAGACCGTACCCTTTTATGTAATGATGTTTACTGTGAATTTATATTAGTTCACACAAACACTCCATCCATGCTTGTGTTCCGGCCCTCCGGTGCAGTTTAAGAACCCATTGTGGCCCTCGAGTCAAAAAGTTTGCCCACCCCTGGACTAGTCTCTTGATTCTTTCCTCTGCCTTTCCATATTCTCTTATGAAATAAACTAATATTTTTATTAGCATCTTTAAGATCCTTCACCTTCTTTCATCCAGTTCCCCTTCCCCTCTGACAGCTGTCAGTCTGTTCCATGATTCCATGCTTCTGTTTCTATTTTGTTCATTGGTTTATTTTGTTCATTAGATTCCACATACTTTTTAAGTGAGATCATGTGTAATTTGTCTTTCTCTGACTGGCGTATTTCACTTAGCATAATAGTCTCCAGGTCCATCCATGCTGTCAAATAGGTAAGGTTGCCTTCTTTTATATAGCCATGTAGCATTCCACTGTGTAAATGTACATTTATATTACAACTAGAGGCCCAGTGCACGAATTCGTGCACGGGTGGGGTCCCTCGGCCTGGCCGGCAATTGGGGACAATCAGGGCTGGCCAGCTTGGGGGAGCAACCGTGGGAGGTTGGCCAGCCATGGGAGATTGGCTGTGGGAGTGCACTGACCACCAGGGGGCAGCTCCTGCATTGAGCGTCTGCTCCCTGGTGGTCAGTGCACGTCAGCACTGACCACCGATTGTTCAGTCATTCGGTCACTTAGGCTTTTATATATATAGATATGCTTGCCATCGCAGCATTAGCTAACACCTCTATCACATCACATGATTATAATTTCTTCTAGTATTGGGAGCACTTAAAATAGAGTCTCTTACTGAGTTTAATGTTTATAATACAGTTGTGCTGTATATAATCACTGTATTATGTCCATAATATGTTATATCTAGGATTTTTTTTTACCTCCAAGTTGCAAGTGTGTACAATTAAACAATATCTGTCATATTCCCATGTTCCCTGGTAACCACCATTTTACTCTCTAGTTTATTGATTTCAGTTTTTGCTTTTTTAGATTCCACATATAAGATATACCATACAGTATTTGTCTTTCTCTGTCTGACTTATTTTATTTAGTAGAATATCCTCAAGGTCCATCCATGTTGTTTAAAATGGCAGAACTTCCTTTTTTCTCATTGATATACACTTAGGTTGCTTCCATATTTTAGGTATTGTGAATAAAGCTGCAATAAGTGTTTGGGTGCATATATCTCTTTGGTAACTTGTTTTTATTTCACTTGGTTATACACCCAGAAATGGAATTGCTAAATCATAGGTAACTCTATCTTTAGAGGAACCTCCATGCTGTACTCCATAGTGGCTGAACCAGTTTACAATTCCACCAAGAGTGCACAAAGGTTCCCTTCTCTCCACATCTTCATTAACACTTGTTATCTCTTGTCTTCTTGATAATTGCCATTCTTATAGGTGTGAGGTGATATCTCATTGTGGTTTTGATTTGCATTTCCACAATAATTAGTGATCTTTTGAAGATGAGCACTGTTTCATGTAGCTGTTGGCCATTTGGATGTCTTCTTGGAAAAATGTCTGCCCATTTTCAATCAGGTTGTTTGTTTCTTGTTATTGAGTTGTATGAGTTCTTTATAAATTTTTTATATTAACCCCTTATCTGATACACGGTTTGCAAAACTTTTCTTCCATTATGTAAGTTGCCTTTTCATGTTGTTAATTGTTTGTTTTGCTTTGCAAGCTTTTAAATGTGATGTAGTCCCATTTGCTGTTTTTTTATTCTTTGTGTGTGTGCTTTTGGTGTCATGTTTTTAAAAACCATTATCAAGACCAATGTTGAAGAGCTTCTTCTCTATGTTTTCTTCTAGATTTACAGAAGAAATCCACTTTAAATATAAAAACACATATAGATGAAAAGTAATGGAAAGAGAAAGGCATACCATGTTAACACTATTCAAAAGAACGTGAAGTAGCTGTAGTAATATCAGACAGAAGTCTTCAGAATAAGAAGTTATCATGATATAGAGGGACATTACATAATGATAAAGGGGTCAATTCTCTAAGAAGACATAACAATTCTTCATGTGTATGTGCCTAACAATTGAGCATCAAAATAAATGAGGCAAACACTGATAAAATTTTAAGGAGAAATAGATGAGTCACTAATATAGTTGGAGACTTTAGTACCTCTCTATCAGAAATGGAGAGATCTACCAGGCAGAAAATTAGTAAGGACATAAGTGAACTCAACAACACCATTAACTAACTGGGTAGAATTAACACATGTATAGACGACTTCATCCAACAACAGCAGAATACACATTCTTCTCAAAATCACAGGAAACAGTCACCAAGATAGAAAACATACTGAGCCATAAAACACACCATAACAAATTTAAAAGAATAGAAATCATGCAATATCACTATTTGAACACAATGAAATTTAATTAAAAATCAATTACAGAAAGATAGCTAAAAAATCCCCTTATACTTGGAGATTAAACAACATAATTCTAAAGGTTAAAGAAGAAACCCAAAGATAAATTTAAAAATATTTTGAACTGCCCTAACCGGTTTGGCTCAGTGGATAGAGCATCGGCCTGCAGACTCAAGGGTCCCAGGTTCGATTCCGGTCAAGGGCATGTACCTTGGTTGCGGGCACAGCCTCAGTGGGGGGTGTGCAGGAGGCGGCTGGTCGATGTTTCTCTCTCATTGATGTTTCTAACTCTCTATCCCTCTCCCTTCCGCTCTGTAAAAAATCAATAAAAAATATATTTAAAAAAATAAAAAAAATTTTGAACTAAATAAAAATAAAAACACAATTTATAAAAAATTTTGGAGTGCAGCAAAAGCAATGTGGGGGAAATTTTATAGCATTGAATGAATATATTAGGAAAATAAGGAAGATCTAAAAATCAATATTCTAAGCTTCTACCTTAGGAAACTAGAAAAGAAGAGCAAATTAAATCCAAGTAAGCAGAGGAAAAGAAAGAATAAGAATTACAGCAGAAATCAATGAAATTGAAAACAGAAAATCAATAAAGAAAATTAATGAAACCAAAAGCTGATTCTTTAAATAGATTGACAAAATTGATTATCCTGTAGCCAGGATAAATAAGAAAAAATAAGATGAAATAAATTATGAATGTAAGTAAAAGAGGGGACAATACCATAGATCTCATGGACATTAAAACAATATTAAAGGAATATGAACAACTCTTTGCCCACAAAATTGAAACCTAGATGAAATGGACCAATTCCTTGAAATACACTATCTTTAGAGTGTATTTCCTTGAAATACACTATCTGCCAAAATTCACAGAAGAAGTAATCGACAATCTCAATAGACCTATATTTACAATCTCTTTCAGAAAATAGAAGTAGAGAGAATATTTCCTAACTCATTCTATGAGGCTAACATTACCTTAAAACTAAAAACAGACAAAGATATTATAAGAAAACTACAAACTACTATCTCTCATGAATATAGATGCAAACATCCTCTAGAAAATATTAGCAACTTGAATCCATCACATAACAGGCTAAAGAAAAACACATATGTTCATTTTTTAAAAAGCATAAAAGGCACTTTTGTGCCTTGATAAAATCTAACACCCATTTGTGATAAAATTATCTGTAAATTATGAATAAAGGCTAACTTCCTTAACTTGATTAAAAAATATCTACACAAAAAGAACCTACAGCTAACATACTTAATGGTGAGAATCTCAAAACTTTCCCACCAAGATCAGGAACAAGGCAAGGATGTCCCCTCTTTCCACTACTTTTCCAACATCGTAATGGAAGTTCTAGCTAATTGAATAAGCCAATTAAATGAAATAAAAGATACAGATCAGGGAAGAATAAATAAAATTTTCTTTGTTTGCGGGAGACAAGGTCATCTTTGTAGAAAATCTGAAAGAACAGACCAAGAAAAAAACAAAACTTCTGGGACTAAATAGGGATCTTAGCAAAGTTGCAGAATACAAGGTTAATAAACAACAAAAGCTGTCACTTTGTGTTTGCCATCAATGAGTCGGTGAAATTTAAAATTAAAAGCACAATAGCATTTCTTAGGACATATTCCTAGAAGTGGGATCACTGGTTCAAATAAAAAATCAGAAACACTAATCAGAAAGAATATATGCACCCCTATATTCATAGCAGAGCAATTTATAATAGTTAATATTTGGGTCAGGCTGACATGACTCAGTGGTTGATCATTGACCTGTGAACTAGGAGGTCAGGGTACATGTCCAGGTTGCAGGCTCAATCCCCAGTGTGAGGTGTGCAAGAGGCAGCTGATCAATGATTCTCTCTCATTAATTCTATCTCCCTCTCCAGTCCTTTACGAAATCAATAAAAATTTTTAAAAAAGATTTGGAAACAGTCCAAGTGCCCATCAACAGATGAGTGGATAAAAAAGCTCTAGTACATTTACACAATGGGATACTACACAGCTATAAAAAAGAAGAATCTATTACCCTTTGAGACAGCATGGAGGGACCTGGAGAATGTTAAGGTAAGTGAAATAAGCCTTTGTCTTTGGAGATAAGAATGCTCTTTTCTTTGAGTAAAGGGGAAGCAGGACCAGAGCAAGGTCAGGGTGACCTTTCTGCTTGCGTGGTTTTCTCAAACTCCTTCAGTTTAACATATTCAATATGCCAACGTGCCATATTTTGAGGTAGTGTGCCCTGAACCCCATCATATTCAATGAACAGTATTTAAATTCTAGACTGCAGGATAGAAATAATAAAAAACTTTAGACTTTATTAGTAAAATGTATAGTTAGCCTATATAATAAAAGCCTAATATGCTAAGTGTCTGGTTGTCCAGTGACTGGTCGACTGTTCAACCAATCAAAGTGTAAGATGCTAATGATATGCTAAGGCCACTCAACCACATGCTATGACGTTCACTGACCACCAGGGGACAGAGAGTCGACCAGTTGACCAGTCACTATGACGTGCACTGACCACCAGGGGGCAGATGCTCCAACCAGTAGGTTAGCTTGCTGCTGGAGTCTGGCTAATTGGGACTGAGCGAGTCAGGCTGGACATGCCCTGGAGCCCTCCCCTGGTCCCTCCCTGGCCTCAATCGTGCATTGGTGGGGTCCCTCAGCCTGGCCTGCACCCTCTCGCCATCCCGGACCCCTCAGGCAATGTTGGAGAGCCAGTTTCGGCCCGATCCCACAGGCCACTATCCTTGGGAGGGCTTACGGCTGGCTAATGCAGCTGGCTAGTGCTGCTGGCTAGTGCTGCTGTGGTGCAAGTGTCTCCCGATTGGGACTGATTGGGCATGAGCCGGCAGCAGGCACAGTGGGGCCAGGATGAATGGGAGTGGCAGGTAGGAGCTGTAGGTGGTGTTGGACTGCGGGTTTTGGCCCCATCCACGCAGGCCACCCAGAAGGACTCCACCCGTGCACGAATTTCTCCTAACTAGATGTCATTTCTAGAAGATCTGATAATTTTTTCAGTCATTATCTGACATCAGAAAAGTCACCTTTCCAGGCATTAAAAGGTTAATATAAATAAAAACTTCACTCTACTGAATTCAAAGCATCTTCCAATCCCCATAGCTCAGGCCTCCCTAAGGCTCAGAAGCACACAATGGAGAAGGGGTGACATTATGCCTTTTCCTCTCCCTATTCTTAATCCTTTCCTATCCACGAGTTACTGCTTTTGGTTTCTCTAGGAATTATGTGGGGCATTAAATATTATAATAATTAATACTGGTCATCAAATATTTTCATAATGCCTAAAACTAGGAAAGGTTGACAATACCAAATGTCAGTGAGAATGTGAACAAAAGTAACTCTTAGACAGTGCTGATAGGGCAGTAAATTGGTACAAATACTTGGGAAAACTGGCAGTATTTGCTAAAATTGAATATATAAACTGATGACTGAACAATAGTACTCCTGAGTATAAATACTTCAGAAATATATATGTAAGTTCATCAAAAGACATGTACATAAATGTTCATAAAAACCCAAACCAGAAATAATGCAAACATTCACCAACAGTAGAATGGATAAATGAATTATGGAATATTCATATTATGGAACATTGCATAACAATGAAAATGAGCATACAACAAATTAGATAAATCTCACAAACATAATGCTGAAGGAGGCAGACACCAAAGAATGCAAAGTATTTCTTTTCATTCCATAAATTTCAGAAAGAGACCAAACTCATAACAATAAAATATTATTATGAGGGTAAAACCATAAAGAAAAGTAAGAAAACAATGACCATAAAAATCAATATAGTGGGTACTTGAGGAGGAAGGTGATTGATTGTGAGTGGGAGGCTCCATGGAGTCATGGAGAGGAGATATTGAATTTGGGAAATGTTCTATTTCTTGGCTTTCTTGTTGGTTACATTGGTGCACACTGAATGATACTTTATTAAACTGTACATTCTCATTTTATGTTCTTTAAAAAGTTGTATTTACTTTTCCTAGTGAAAGTGGATCCATCGGAATTCAATTATTACAGAACTTTGGAGATAGGGTCGGGTTTGTGCATTTATATTTTTAAAAAGCCTCTTGTGTTGCTGTAACCGGTTTGGCTCAGTGGATACAGCGTTGGCCTGCGGACTGAAAGGTTCCAGGTTCGATTCCGGTCAAGGGCATGTACCTTGGTTGCGGGCACATCCCCAGTAGGGGGTGTGCAGGAGGCAGCTGAGCGATGTTTCTCTCTCATCGATGTTTCTAACTCTCTATCTCTCTCCCTTCTTCTCTGTAAAAAATCAATAAAATATATTTAAAAAAAATAAAGCCTCTTGTGTGATTTTAGTAAATAGCCAAAGTTAAAAATTGCTGACCTAGAAAATGATTACTTTTTCTGAAATATTAGTGTTTTGCTTTTTGACATGCTCTTAACTCCAGATGCAGTTCTCTGATGAGTTCTGAAATACAGGCATTCCATGATGTTGTCGGAAACCCTTGCTATACTTAGTAATGATATTTTCATGTGTTGGCATCTTGCTTCCTCATATATACACCTTGAGGGCAGGGACCAGTCTCATACTCAATTGTATGCCCCACAGTGCCCAACACAATGCTTATTAGTGCACTAATTTAATACTTCTCTAGGGTGTCCCCAAAGACAGTACACTATATATATGAATCAAATTTGAGAGCTGAGTACTAGGGGAAATACTGAACAAGTGAGCACAAAGAGGAGTAAAATGAGGGAAGCATCAATTCAGGAAGTTGCACTCTCCTTTGCCAATTTCTTTCCCCCTTTTAAACAGCTATTTGACAAGACAGTCCACTCCTGCAAGTAGAGCCTCTGCAGTTCCTTGCTTTCTCATTGTCTCTTCTGAGAGTCAATCAAAACAAAAATATGCACATGGACAAAGAAACTCAAAGGGACTCGTAGAGGTATGATTTCAAGAGAAAGGCCTTAAACTTCTAGCCAGGTCAGATAGAATCCTATCCAAAAGCTAATCATTGAAACGATTAGAGCAAATCTGCCCACCATCTACAGGACTATACATGGAGGATGGTTTAAAGAGACCCCTTTCTCTTATCCCAAAGCATCTTGTGGGATAGGCACAAATGGCCAGAACAGTTTTGGTCAGAACAAAACTGGCCAAAATTAACAATGGCGCCTTGACTGTGGGCTCCTTCTAGGAAGAGAACATCCTGTTTTGAGGAAACTGATCAGTTAATAGGAACTGAGGTCTTTTTTTTAAAGACAATACCTTTAAAAAAATTAATTTCAGAGAGGAAGGGAGAGAGATAGGGAGATAGAAACATCAATGATGAGAGAGAATCATTGATTGGCTGCCTCCTGCATGCCCCCTACTGGGGGGGGAATCGAGCCCCCAACCTGGGCATGTGCCCTTGGCTGGAATCGAACCTGGAACCCTTTAGCCCGCAGGCCAATGCTCTATCCACTGAGCCAAACTGGCGAGGGCGGAACTGAGGTCTTAATGTCCAATATCAGGCTACCTAACTTACTTGTCCAAGACAGATGTCATTTGCATTTGAACTGCTACTCTTAATACTGTATATCTGGAGGGGTGACTAAGGCACTGGGTCAGTCTCTGGTGAATCCATGAAATATATATTTAAAAAAATTTTTTAAATATGTTTTTATTGATTTCAGAGAGGAAGGGAGAGGGAGAGAGAGATAGAAACATCAATGATGAGAGAGAATCATTGATTGGCTGCCTCCTGCACGCTCCCTACTGGAGATGGAGCCCACAACCTGGGCATGTGCCCTTGACCAGAATGAGCCAAACCGGCTAGGGCAAACCATGAAATATTTTGTGGGGAGAGGTTGGGCCTCCTCAAACCATACTATGTAATTCTGAAATCCTGGGGACTGATTCTACTTATAAAGCTTTTGGGGACCAGCCAAGTCTTTCTTTGGGAACTTGTGTATAAATGACCTACTTCTTAATCCCTATCATGGAGTAAATCCAAGTCTTCACTTCCAAAAGTCATGGATCTTCAAGAGACTAAGTCATGTCATTTCTGACCTGCCCAGAACTGCCCAATCCTCTCCTCCCTGCATTCTGACCTTATCTAAATATATTCAATCTCTAATTCCTGCCCTCCTCTTTCATAAAATCTTACAGACCCTTTTCAGTTTCCTTCTCTGATTTCTGCAGCTTTTATTATCTGATTAATTTTTTGTCCATTAATTTTAAAAATATTTTCAGAGCATTCCAGAGACCTGTCTGGTTAGAGGGTTAATTGACTTCATTTTTGCACTGTGGAAGAAGGCACGTTTAGCCTTCATTTGCATATTCATTTGAATATTCCTGATTCATATATGTTTCTGTTATTGGTATTCCCTTTGAATTGGTTATAGCATCTGCCTAGTTTTCTCATTATGAATTAAATAAAATCTTTAACATATGTTCATTTTATACCTCTATGATGGTCAAAACTTTATACCATTTAAAAAATTATCTTCAACAGGCCAGATACCATTCTGGAATGGAATAGACATGGGGTACTAAAATTGAATAAGGCATAGTTTCTGCATTGCTAACTCTTTCTGAACCCCCTCAGAAGAGTAAATTCCTTAAAGCCAGAAACATCTTGTATCTCCTTCAATGAGGACTTGCTGTTTAATTGCTTATTAGATTATTTTCCTTCTATAGAACTTCTTTTTCTGCTGTGCTTTGATGGAAGGATTTCATTTTAGAATATAGTTGGGAAAGGTTTTGTGAACTCAGAAAAACTTCCTCCATTCAAGGGCTTAACATTACTGGAATTATGAACATTTTGGCCTTGGTAGAAATGAATATCACATTCTTGCCTGCTCAAATGTAGAAAATTAAACCTTGTGGTTTTATTTATTTTTTAGGTTTTCCAGAAAGAACAAAAGGCTAACTAAACCTTCCTTTCATCTTTGCCAACAAAAATTATTTATGCTTATATTGTGCATTATCTTTCACTCTAGTTGCTTTAAATGCCTGGAAATATTTAACCTCATAAACACCTTGGGATCTGTATGAGGATCATTTATCCACATTTTGAAGACTAGAAAACTGAGGAGTGTGATGGCAAGCAGTGTGAAGGGCAGCAAAGAGGGTTATAGAAAAGGCAGATAGAATTCTTAAGCCCCAGACCAGTCCTCTAAACTCAAGCCAGCAAGTACTCATTCTAACCCTTGACATCCTGTATAGCCATTGGAAAACGCCAAGCTTGTTGCCAGTGGACATGGAAATGGCACCACCTAAAAACTGTCATGGAACCCCAAATTTTCATAAAATCTTTGGGAATTTACACAAAACTTTATATTAACTAGCATTGTGATTATCAGCATTTTTGTATAACTGCCATTTATCTGCAAATATCTCAGTCTCCACCCCCCACCCCCACCCCCCGCCACACACACACACACACACACACACACACACACACACACACACACACACACAGCTCCACTGCTAACAACGATGTGGCTGAAGAGGAGGGTCTAGGCCAGTGATCAGCAAACTGCGGCCCCTTGAGTGTGGCTCTTCCACAAAATACCACGTACGGGTGCGTGCACGTACAGTGCGACTGAAACTTCGTGGTCACACTCAAGGGTCAAAGAGCCTCATGTGGCTCGCAAGCCGCAGTTTGCCGACCACTGGAGGCTGTTTCAATCTGCTTTCATTAAGTTTTTTTTTTAATCCTCACCTGAGGATGTTTTTTGTTGATTTCTTAGAGAGAGAGAAGCATCCATCAGTTGCCTCCCATGCACCCTGATCAGGGATTGAACCTGCAACTGAGGTATGTGCCCTGACTGGGAATTGAACCCGCAGCCTTTTGGTGTAAGGAACGACGCTCCAACCAATTGAGCCCCTCCGGCCAGTGCTGCTTTCACTGAGTTTAATATAAATTGTTTATGTCCACACAAAGTCTTATATGTTAATGTTCATATCAGGATCAGCCACAATAGCCAAAATGTGAAACAATCCAAGTCTATAAAATGGTGAATGAAAAAACAAAATTGTGGTGTATCCATAGAAAGGGATACTATTTGGCAATAAAAAGGAATGAAGTACTGATGCATGCTACAAGATGAATGAATCTAAAAAAATGCTAAGTGAAAGAAGCTAAACACGAAGTGCTACACAGTGCAAATTTCATTTATATGAAATGTCCAGAAAAGGCAAAGCTATAGGAACAGAAAGGAGATTGGTGGTTGTCTAGGGCTGGGTGTGGAAACGGGGCATAATGGCTAATGGGTACTAGTTTCTTTTTAGGGTGATGAAAATGTTCCAAAACTGGATTGTGGTGATGGTTACACAACTCTGTAGCTATACTAACAATCATCGAATTGTACATTTAAAATGGGTGAGTTTTATGGTATGTATAGTATACCTCAATCAAGTTATTAATAAATAAATTGCTTCAAAATGACTCCCCCACATATACCTCTACCGTTGACTGCTTCATGAGAATACCAAAGAAACAAATTGCCTTTACAAAGACAACAGTAATCATTTTATATCATTTTAAAGCTTAACTTTCAAGACAGTAATATAGGTTACATGGGATTCAAAGCTTAATATGGTGATCTGAGGTAATTCCACCACAGATGTGCCCTTAACAGGGTGTTAATTAGGAAGTTGGTGAACACCTCCTCCACAGGCAGCCCAGAGGAAAGCCGTGCCAGGATTTGCTAGAGAATAGAATAATTCAAGAGCCAAACCCATGATCAAAAATAAAGAGAAATTGAACCCGTTTTTATACTGCAGGCATTACCACACAAAATGACTAAAAGCACATTTTAATTGGAGCTGAAGGTTTTTGCCTTCACCACTCATCGGAACCACTTCAGGTTTTGGAACTATTTCTCCACTGTGGAAGGAAAAGAAAAGAGCCAAATTAGGGGCTGAGGTTTTCTAATACAAGGAACTTCCCCACATTCAACAGGTTGTTTCTTTAGCATGAGTAAGAAGGAATCTTGATGATTCCCTGGGTAATCAGATGTCCAAGTTTTCTCCATATTATAGAAGCACAGCGACTTCTCTGATAATACCCATTGCTTCTCCTAAACTCTGAGCCCCCGCTGCTAGGGTAGGGGATGGTAGGTAAACTGCTCTTCTCTGGGAAGGTAGCAAATCTCTGGAGCTGTGGGAATTCTTGGCAAAAAAATTTGCATTCTAATTGGAGACCACAGGGTACTAAACCCTACATCTTCACCTTGCCCTGCATATCTATCCCCCTGCTCCTTCAGGAAGGCCCCCCAAAAACAATCAATCAATTGCTCTTAAAGGACAAAGGCCACTGGTTCAACAATAGAACGATTTTGAAAAGCCTCAATGCCTTTCCCTAGGTAGAAGAGTCTTCCACTTTTATGGAAGAAATGATTTGAAATAAAAAGCTTCTGGCGATATTATTAAGTAAAGATAGCTTTCTGAGACATCTGATCCCATCCAAAAAAATAATGGATAGTAATTTTGCTATTTAAAACCCTCTCAATACATTAGTATCATATGCCCAAGAAAAATAGAAATTCTCTTTCTCATATCCAACGATATTTGTAGGAAAAGTGAAATCTTAAACAAAACACAAAACTAACAAGTTATGGCTGTCCTTCAAAAAAGCATCAAACTTGCCTTATGGGAAAGACAGTATTTTCCTGCAAACTTTCCAATCGCTGCACCCTCATCTAATATTGCATAAAGTCAAATAAGCCTCAAATCTCTATAACCAACCAAGCTCTCTGAAAACACAGAAAAGTTGCTCTGACCTGGGTCTAATGCTGAGTACAATTTGACATATTAAAATGTGCTAAACAGTCTCTTAGCATTTTCCCTGAGTCATTGGAGCCGCCTAATTTAGTGCAATCCACAAAACAAAATCTCACTTCAGGCATAAGAAATGAAATACTTGTGTCCTGATGTCCAGATTGGAGTGAACTCTTTGGTTTTCAGCTTGTTCTGCCTCATCTTGGTACCACTTTGGACAGAAGACAAAGAAGTCAAATCTGGCCCACTATAGAAGCAGCATAATTCTAGAGTAATTTCTTGCAGTGTGTTTCACAGAAAGAAATTTCACATGTTTATTGTGAATCTCTAAACCAATTTAGGACATGTAGCATGTCCTCAATTTACTTAATTATGGTCCCCTTTCCTATAGAAAATCTTACACTACAGCATTCCTAGGAGCACATTTTAAGAAATATAGTGAAATGATCACAAGGGGAATTGGGCTCCAAGTCTGCCAATAGCCACCCGATATTGTTCATCCTTTTCCAAAGGTCTCTGTGCTATGAACTTCAGGGATTTTTAAATAATTAAATGGTAGAGATTTCTAGAAGTGTATTGGAAAGTTAACATTGCAATCTAGCCCAGCTGGTGTTGCTCAGTGGTTGAGCATAGACCTATGACCCAGGAGGTCATGGTTTGATTCCCAGTTGGGGGAGTGCAGGAGGCAGCCAATCAATGATTTTCTCTTATCATTGATGTTTTTATCTCCCTCTCCCTTCCTCTCTGAAATCAATAAAAATATTTTTTTAATTGCCATCTAAATGTGGGGTATAATTTCTATATCTGTTACCTCATACTGCTAACACCCACCCTCATTACTCCTTCTTAAAAGTTTTTTAAGAATTCAAAACTATATCAAAGTAATGCAATTTATTTTTTAAAAAATATATTTTATTGATTTTTTACAGAAAGGAAGGGAGAAGGACAGAGAGTTAGAAACATCGATCAGCTGCCTCCTGCATGCCCCCCACTGGGGACGTGCCCGCAATGAAGGCACATGCCCTTGACTGGAATCGAACCCGGGACCCTTCAGTCCGCAGGCCGACACTCTATCCACTGAGCCAAACCGGTCAGGGCAAAGTAATGCAATTTAAATTCAAACCATAATGTGATTTAAATACCAGGAAAGTGTGTTTGTGTCATTAAACAATTACAGTTTATAAAGAAAGTCAAGATATACTGAAGTTTATCTTTTGGTTTAGTGTATAAACACTTGTATTTTGACATTACTTTTATTGACACACTAGGGACCCAATGCACAAATTCGTGCACCTTGAAAGGAACTGTGGGCCATGAGGCTGCGGTGGGCATAAGGGCGGGTCTTGGCCCATCCTTCGCACCCCCGCCTGGCCCCTCCCGCCACGGCCCTCTGTCTGCCAGCAGCCCCCGCTCCTGCCACTGCAGATGGCGTGGAGCAATTGGGGCTGGCGCCAGCAGCGAATGCAAGAAGTGGCAGACCATCAAACCTCAGAAGGAAAGTAGGGGAAGGTGGGGGTAAGGGGGAGAGATCAACCAAAGGACTTATATGCAAACATATAGGCCTAACCAATGGACACAGACAACAGGGGGGTGAGGGCATGAGTGGGGGGATGGGGGGGTAATGTGGGGATAAGGACACATATGTAATAACTTAATATGTAATAACTTAATTAAAAAATTAAAAAAAAGAAGTGGCTCCGTTGCTAATAGCAGTGCGAGTGGGGCCAGCGCCGGCAGCAGGTGCGAGCGCCGGGCAGGACCACAGCACGGAGGAGCAAAGAATTTTCAATAACCACCAGAGGCTCGCCCCGATGACAGCAACCAGCGCCCCGCTTTGGTCTGGCACCCCTGCTCACCTGCTCCACCATCCCACCACAGCTGAGGCCTGCCATGTTCCACGCACAGCCCTGGTGGTCAGCGCTTGTCATAGTGACCAGTTGTTTGGTTGTTCCACCGGTTCAGTCTATTTGCATATTAGCCTTTTATTATATAGGGTTAGGTAAATATATGTTTAGGAGCCATTGAGACAGATTATGGCCTGGATTGAGGTTTCTTTGCCTATTGGTGCAAATACTTTCTTTCAAGTTCTCTAAAACAAAAAGTCAGATCCATTAATATCTACTGTGTTGATATAGTGGTTATACTTGCCCACTCAATAAGAAAATTGAAAATTCATGACATTTTTTCTTTAAGAAAAAAACCCATCATAGACACAAACAATAGTATGGTGATTACCAGAAGGAAAGGAGAATTGGGAGAGCTAGAAGAGGGTAAAGGGAAAATAAACAGTGATGTAAAGAGATGACTTTGGGTGGCGGATACACAATGCAATATACAGATCATGTATTATAGAATTGTATACTTGAAACCTATATAACTTTATTAACCAATGCCACTCTAAAATATTCAATAAAATAAAAAAACACATTACAACTCAGAATTCATGTGTTACTAGAAACTTCTCCTCAACCAAAGATACGTACCCTTTACTTACTATTTATTTCAGCTACTAAACTGCCTCAACTGAACACTATTTCAGGTCTTAACAAGGGGAAGTGGGGGACATGCAGGGAAAGGATAAGATAGAGAGAAGCTGAGATGATAGACAGATCCTGTTACAGTTCTTTTTCCTTTCCCCAGTTCTCCCCTTTGCCCATTTCTTTTTTCCTCTCCTATTTTTCTCTGTTCTTCCCCTTGCTTCTTCTTAATCTCCCTCTGAATACATATCAAGCCTTCCTTCACTCCTTCCTTCCAAATATTTGATGTGGTACAGCAGTCAGAGGCCAAACAACACTAGACCTTCTACTTCTGTTAACCCCTACATCTTTGGCTGAACCTATTCCTACAAATCTATGACTCCTCCACTGGAGGCCTGCCCAATTGAGTTACTCAGGCCAGAGCTGAGACGCTTACAGTTATTCTTGTATTTTATCCCCTTCAGCTCAGCTCAATGACCTCAACATTTCAGGACACTTTTTAATTCTTTTTCTGTGATACAAAATATTAATTGTCCAGCTGGTCATCCAGAAATCTGGTATGTACAAAAAACTGTTGGCTAAGGCAGGGAAAGGGCAGAGTTTGGATGGAAAAGTGGGTTAGGGTAATCTAGGGGGTGGTCTAGTCCAGTGGTCAGCAAACTCATTAGTCAACAGAGCCAAATATCAACAGTACAACGATTGAAATTTCTTTTGAGAGCCAAATTTTTTAAACTTAAACTATATAGGTAGGTACATTGTTATTAACTTAATTAGGGTACTCCTAAGCTGGCCTTTGCTAAAAACGTCCTCAATCTGATTGAGGTACGTTCGCTGAGGTCGACCCCTTCCAACTCTCCCATCCACACTCGTCTTGTGTACTTGTTTCGTCCATCTCCTTTCGTTTATCCTCTCTCTATATACAAACCATATCAATTTTCAATCCTCGACCTTTCTCAATCCTCGACACTACATCTTCTTTCACTCCACAGCGTTCCCTAAAATTAACTTAATAAACTTTACTTAAAGTTTTAAGTCAACTTTGGACTGCACGTGCACGCCCGCACGTGGTATTTTGTGGAAGAGCCACACTCAAGGGGCGAAAGAGCCGCATATGGCTCGCGAGCCGTGGTTTGCCGACCACTGGTCTAGTCTGTAAACTGTAAATCACTATACACCAAAGATATTACTACAAGGACAAAGAAGATGTGAAGAGTCATGGTTTTCCACAGAGAAGAGATTCCTCTCCCCTCGACCACCATAATTTTGAAGTTACTTTTTAATCTTAGAACAATTGGATAATGTTAGAATAATTGGAAATGTTGATGAAAGTTGAAGTGATGACCATGAATCCCCATTCATTAATGTTTGTGAGTCCTCATCTATTAATGAAGGTAGTTTATTTTTATCTACATGTGGTTTGAGCATGCCTGGTAGAGAGAGAAACTGTAACAATAGAGAGACAGACTAGATGAAGAGCAGAGGTCTTGGTAAAGTTAGTAAAATCTGGTTTTTGAAAAATAAACCACACTTGTTTGTTCATAAAATGCCTGCCCTTGATTCAAAAATAAATGTTGGAGTTACTCTGAGCAGGAAAGTAGACAGGTGCACTTTCTACAGAAAAGCCTGTTCTCCTCACCCCCCATTCTTTATCAATGTGAAAACAATGTGGTTAAACCTTTTATTTTCTGATTCCTAAAACCATAAGAACCAAGAGCATGAGAAATGAGAATGAATTCAATAGAAATTGACTAATTATTTTTATTATTCTAATATCTCTTTATTTTAAGAGTATGGAGGAAGCACTGCTATAAATTTGTTAGTATAAAAAGTAATTTAAATTTTTTTGTTCCATGTAAACAGAAAGTACTGGATTCCTATTGACCAGTCAACTTAGTTTCTCAGAATGATTTTTTCCAAACCATAAGCCAATGATGGTGATCTTTTAATTAATTTAGAATTTTTAAAAGCCTCATACCTCACGCCATATACTTCATATTAGCTTATATATCAAGCACCATGTATCACAACAGGCATTCCATATAAAAGATCTTTTTACAGATGGTAGAGTGGGAGAATTCCCTATAAGTTTTAACCTTTCTTTTAAAAAAAGCTTTAAACATGGATGGGCTTTGGAGGGAGTTTTGTGAGGGTTCTAACTTATTGTAAGTTGTCAGCAAATGTTTTTAAAAGATTTGTTATTGTGTCACATAAATAATAATTTCAAGCTAATTAAAAAGCCTAAGCATAGCCTAGCTGCTGTGGTCAGCAGTTGAGCATGGACCTAGGAACCAAGAGGTTGCTGGTTCGATTCCCGGTCAGAGCACCTGCCCAGGTTGCTGGCTTGATCTCCAGTGGGGGCTGTGCAGAAGGCAGCCAATCAATGACTTTCTCATCGATGTTTCTCTCTCTCTCTCTCTCTCTCTCTCTCTCTCTCTCTCTCTCTCTCTCTCTCTCCTTTTCCCTTCCTCTCTTTCTAAAACTCAATAAAAATATTTACAAAATAAAAATAAACAAAAAGCCTAAGCATAGATGCTGACTGTTTGCTGTGATGAGATAATCAGTCTTTCTTAGCACTATTAATTTAGCAAATGTGGTTCTTTAGAAAATTCTAAATGAATAGTTTATAAAAATGAGAAAGTCAGAGAAATGACTACTCAATTCTATAATCATATCAGAAAAGAGGCCCAATGAAACTGCCAAAATGAAATGATTATGTAATATTACCAGTTTATGGAAGGCTAAGTACCATGTCTTGTTCTTCTTGTATCCTTCATAGCACTGAGCATACAGCCATGCACAGGTTGGCCTTTAATGGATTTTTTAATCACCAAATTTTTAGAAATCAAACAGTAATTGGAAGTTATAGATTTTTGGAGCTTAGAAGAGTTCTTGTAATATAGTAGAAAGCACATATACTTTGAAATTATAAAGATATACTTTCAATTCCCAACTCTACCACTTAGGAATTGTGATCTTAGGCAAGTTATTACACATTTTCAGGTTTAGTCTCTCCAAATCCTATATAATAAAAGGGTAATATGCAAATTGACTCTAATGGCAGAAATGTCTGGGAACGACTGGTCGCTATGATGCGCACTGACCACGAGGGGGCAGATGCTCAGTGCAGGAGCTGCTCCCTGGTGGTCAGTGTGCTCCCACAGGGGGAGCTCTGCTCAGCCACAAGCCAGGCTGATGGCTGTGAGCACAGCGGTGGTGGCAGGAGCCTCTCCCACCTCCTCAGCAGCACTAAGGATGTCTGACTGCAGCTTAGGCCTGCTCCCCACAGGGTACGGGCCTAAGCTGCCAGTTGGACATCCCCCGAGGAGTCCCGGACTGTGAGAGGGCACAGGCTGGACTGAGGGGATCCCCCCCGCCAGTGCACGAATTTTTGTGCACCAGGCCTCTAGTGTAAAATATGGATGCTATTATGTGAGAATTGAGATAACATATATAAATAGCTTTGCACATTTCTTGGCTTAATTAAGGCTAGTTATTTATTTTCAGTGTTATTATTTTTAAAAATATTTTTATTGATTTCAGAGAGGAAGGGAGAAGGAGAGAGATGGAAACATCAACGATGAGAAAAAAATCATCAACCTGCTGCCTCCTTCATGCCCCCCACTGGGGATCGAGCCTGCAACCTGGGCATGTGCCCTGACCAGGAATTGAACAGTAACCTGCTGGTTCATAGGCCAATGCTCACTTAACACATCAGCCAAGCTTGGTATTACTATTTTTAATCATAGGTAGGACAGCCATTTGACAGATGAGAGATAATAAAAATGATAACATTTTATGTTTATTGAGCATTTGTTATATGCTAGGTATTGTGCTATGTGGTTTGAGCCTTGTTTCATCTGTGTGTGTTTTTTTAAATAATAACAGCTTATCAGGTAAATCAACCCATCGGGTATTTATTTACTCAAACTTTACAGATAAGGCAACAAAGGCTAATAGAAGGTAAATAATTTGCCCAAATTCACACACTTGGTGAGTGGCCATCATCCAAGCAGTACAGAAATAGAAGGTATTAATCTGAGTCTCAAGACTGAAGAGAAATGTTCATCAGCATCTTGTTGGATAAAGTCAGAGCTAAGATTAGCATTCAGAGCTTCTACTTTTCTCTCTCACAGCCTATTTTTCAATTTGCCTAATGGGGATAGTAATCCTATCACAAAGGATTAGGAGATGATGCAGGAATAGGACACAACCTAGAATTTATGAGGACATGTTGGTACCAAGAAAAGGAGATGAGAGGTTATCTAAGACAAAGTTTTCTGGCTGGGAGCTTATTCTTTGGGCAGGTAGGAGGACTGCAGAGTCCTGAGAAAGTAGGTTTATTTTTATTCATCTATGCATTAATTTGTTCATTCATTCATTCATCCATCCAATTGCTATTTATTCACTTTGCTGGCAGATGCTTTGGTTTTATAAATCTCTGAGCATAGTGACTCAATTTACAGCACTTTATCACAGAAAGGGGGAATTTTTCAGTTACCACTTTGCAGCACAGTTTATTGGCCTCTTGAAAATTTTGTGACATTCCCTAAAATTAATTTGGATGTACTGCAGGAGAAATAATATCACACATATTATCTTTCAGTTCTCAAGGCTTATTTTCTGATAGTGGGTAATATGATTCTTTCTTATGGGAGAGTACCAGAATAGTTCCTTTTAAAAATAATAAATCTATATTCCATAATTAACATACTGAAAAGGATAAAATATATATCATTAAAATTCAACAGTAATCACAGCATTGATTCAAATCTTAGATGTACACTGCCCAATATGGTAGCCATTAGCCACGTGTGGCTATTGAGGACTTGATATGTGGCTAGTTCAAAAGGAGATGTGCAGTAAGTATAAAATATACAACATATTGCAAAGACTTAGTACAAGAAAAAGAATATGAAATATCTCACTAAATTTTTATATTAACTGTTGAAATGACAATAATTGAACTATACTATAGGTTAAATAAATATATTATTAAAGTTAAATTCACTTTTTTTACTCTTTTAAATATGATTACAAGAAAATTTTATTTAATAACCTTCCAAAGGTGGTTTACCAATACTTTGGCCCAGATGGTTTACCAGTAAATTTTGCCAGACATTTAAGGAAGAAATGATACCAGTTCTCCACAATATTCTCTAAAAAATAGATGAGAAAACTTCCTAACATATTCTCTGAGACAAACAACACCTTAATATCAAAACCAGAAAAAGACACCACAGGAAAGAAAAATTATAGTCAGATATTCCTCATAAAGATATAAATAAATATCTTCAACAAAATACTAATAAATGAAATCCAACAATGTATGCATAAGGAATTACATACCATGATCAAATGAGATTTATAACAGGTAAGCATGACTGGTTCAATATTCAAAACACAATCAGTGTAATCTACATCAACAGTTTAAATAATAAAAAGCACATGATTACATTAATTTTTAAAAAGGCAGTTGACAAAATCCAATACCAATTCATGATAAAAACTCAGCAAACTAGGAATAGAGGGGAATGTCTTCAATTAGATAAAACACATCTACAAAAAACAACAACCCTACAGCTAAAATCATACTCATTGTTGAGAAACGGTACTTCCCCTAAGATTAGGAACAAGGCAAAGGCATCCTCTCACCTCTTCAGCATAGTTCTAATGAAGCAACAAGCTGAAAATAAAATAAAAGATAAACCAACTAGAAGGGGAGAAAAAAATTCTCTACTCACAGACTGTAATTGTTTGTGTAGAAAATCCCAGAGAATCAATGAAAACTTCCTGGAAGTAATGAGTGAGTTAACAAAGGTGCAATATACGGAAGTCAATTGCCTTCCTATATGCTAGCAGTAAACAAATTGAATTTGAAATGTAAAAAAAAAATGCCATGTATAATAGCACCTAAAAATTAAACCCTTCGGGCCCTGGCCAGGCAGCTCAGTTGGTTGGAGTGCCATCCTGATACACCAAGGTTTCAGGTTTGATCCCAGGTCAGGGCACATACAAGAATCAACTAATGAATGCATAAATGAGTGTAGGGTACTTTTCTTTCAACAAGTGGGGTTGGAACAAGTGGACATCTTTTTGCAAAAAAATGAATGTAGGTTCATCAGACTTCATACAAAAAAACTCAAAGTGTATTAAATGTAACATGCAAAGTTATAAAACTACTTAAAGAAAGCATAAAAAAAATATTATAACCTTAGATTTAATGAGGAGTTTGTAAATACAACAATTAAAAAATTGATGTTTGTAGACTGATGAAAAGGGACAGATCCAAAGACTGAGAAACAGCGATCAGGCTATCAATCCCCAGAAGGAAAGTAGGGGAGGGTGGGGGTAAGAGGAAGAGATCAACCGAAGGACTTGTATACATGTATATAAGCCAAACCAATGGACATGGACAACAGGGGGATGGGAGCATGAGTGTGCGGGGCGGGGGGGGGGAAGGTTGGGGGTTAATGGGGGGGATGAGGACACATTTGTAATACCTTAACTAATAATAATAAAAAAATTGTTTTTTGGACTTTATTAAAATGTTATGCTCTGCAAATGCCAATGTTAAAAGAATAAAAAGACAAGCTTCAGATCGGGGAAATATTTGCAATGCACATATCTAAAACATGATGTATATAGAAAATATACAAAAACTCTTACAACTCAACAAAGGAAACAATGGAATTAAAAAAAGGAGAAAAGTTCTCAACTGATACCTCATCAAAGAGGATATACAGGTGGCATGTAATTATTTGAAAATATGCTCATTTGCTTTAGGGAATTGCAAATTAGAACAATAATGGGATACAATTACATATCTATTAGAAAAGCTAACATCCAAAAGACTGACTATACCAATTGATGTCCAGGTGCAAAAGCAACAGGAACTTTCACTCACTGCTGGTGGGAACACAAAATAATAGTCTCTTTGGAAGACAGCCTGGCAGTTTCTTTTTTACATTTTCTTAAAATATGTTTTTATTGATTTCAGAGAGGAGGTGAGAGGGATAAAGAGATAGGGACATGAGAGAATAATTGATTGGCTGCCTCCTGCATGCCCCTGGCATGTGGCCTGACCAGGAATCCAACTGTGACCCCCTGGTTCATAGGTCGACACAACCACTGAGCCACACCAGCTGGGCAGCTTAGCAGTTTCTTACAAAAGTAAACCTAGTATTCCATGTTATCAGTAATGCACTACTAAGTATTTACCCAACAAATTTGAAAAATTATGTTACACAAAAAACTTATACATGAATGCTTATAGCATCTTTATTCATAAGCATCTCAACTAGAAGCACCAAGATATCTTTCAATAGGTGAATGCACAAAAAAACTGGAACTTTATATAATAAAATATTATTCAGTGACAAAACGAAATCAATTATCAAGCCACAAAAAGACATGGATGAATCTTAGGCACAAATTGCTAAGTGAAAAAAAATCATACAATTTGTACCTTGTCTGAAAAGGTACAAATTGTATGATTTTAATTATAAAATTTTGGAAAAAGAAATGATAAGAAGACAGTAAATAGATCAGTGGTTGCTAGAGGATTGGGGTGGGAGCATAGGGTTGTAAAGATGAAGCAGAGGGCATTGTGTAAGTCGGTAAATCTATCTGTGTGACTGTAATGGAGAATATAAGATATTAAGTACTTGTCAAACTTCATAGAACTTTACAATACAAAGAGTGAACCTTAATGTAGGTAAATTTTTAAAAATCATTTAGAAAGTTGGGGATTCCAGATTGGGATACAGAATGCGATAAAACAGTCTGACTGTATTATAAATGTATGAAACAACCTCACTGAAGGGACTGGGAGAATAAGGTCAAGTAATTTTGCAAATGATTGGAGTCTTAAGACAAAAGGCTAAAGGAGCTGTACATAATCATACTCTAGTTGATAAAGTTGTTCCCATAGGGGATATAGGTAGTAATTCTGAAACCACTATACATGCATGTATATATGTATACTGGAATTAAACATTCAGTAAATGAATGGCGGCTGGTGGGAAGCAGGTTTTTCACTGTAGGACTAAGAGGTTAAAGATGTGTAAGGGGAAGAGGCTAGAATGATCCATGTGGTAATGGATTAGAGTTGGAGTTATCAGTATGAACTCATGATTAGCTTAATATAAGTATAAATAATTACATATAGAAATGTTTGTAAATGTGTATATACATGAATTTGTATATTAAAGGGAACCAAAATTTTATCACTCCAAAACAATGCTCTTTGGGATATTAATTTTAAGCTGGTTACTAAGAAACAAAGGACCCAGAACCTTTGACCCTCCCCCCTTTCTGCCTGAGATTGAGAAAGACTTTCTCTAGGAAGGAAATCTTAGGTTGTTTGCCTTAGTAGCCTAATTTGAATTATGCACAGGAGGGTGTCAAGCAGGGGCCTGTTTATTAGATACCAAACCCCCTTCTACAGCTGTCAGAGGGGAGGGAGTTGCAGGCTGGGTGAAGGGATTAAGCAAAACAAAACAAAACAAAACAAAAACCTCAACAGTATGGTGATTGATTACCAGAGGGTATGGGGCTGGGGGAGGTAGAAGAGGGTATAGGGGGGACAAATGGAGATGGAAGGAGACTTGACTTGGGGTGGTAAACACACAATACAGTATACAGATGATGTGTTATAGAATTATACCCCTGAAACCTATATAATTTTATTAATGTCACCCCAATAAATTCAATATAAAAATTTATCTGCCTGTATGTTTGCTGTTCCTCAACTGCTTGTGAATTTCCTACTTCCTTTGACATCTCAGACCCCACCCCCCTTTCTTCTTTGTCCAAAATGACATATATACATCATTTTACCTTATTGTCTTTGGAATTTTCATGCTTTTATGAATCCCCATGTACATGTATTAAAATTTGATTTTTCCTGTTAATATCTCTATAGTAATTTTATTATTAGCCCAGCTAAAAAAATTAGGAGGTGGGAGGAAAAGTATTTTTTAGTCCCCAAAATACACATATGTATAATCTTGCTTTGTCAATTGACAGGACCTAGAAGCAGTAACTCCCCAGTAGCAATGAGTATACCTAGGGCCCAGATCTTGATTTCCAATACTGTTCTCCAATAAAAGGGACCAAGGACCATTGGAGAAATGGCAGAGTTTAAGAGTAGTGCAAGAAATATACAAGGTAAGTCTGAAGCATCTCATAGTACCAGAAATTAAGGAAGTATAAACAAACAAACCATGATCATTAGCATGTGTCATAGGGATACAGGAGCTAGCTGACTGAAAAAATTATTAACTGCCAAAGCTGGGGCAATTTGAGCAACAAAAATAAGTGATGTAGTATTGAATTATAATTCAAAGTATAAAATACATATCCATAAGCCCACAGTGATATAAATAGGAGAGAATAGACAAATTTCCTGAATAGAATTCCAACTAGTTTATGTAGATGCTTCCCCTCAAGGAGGTGGAGCTTTACTCTCCAACTCTCAAGTATGGGCTACACCTAGTGCCTTTCTTCCCAATAGTACAGTATGGAGAGAGAAGAATGAAAGAGTAGCTATATAGTGGAGAAACTTGACAAACATATCCTCAGCCAGATGATCAAGGTCAACATCAACAGTGATCGGACAATGTTGATAGTATGTACACTTTGTTTGATATAAAGATAATGGCACTTCAACTCTGTGATCTTCTTCCCTAGACCGTTAACTCCAGTCTAATTGTGAGAAAAATTTCAGAATAACTTGATGGATATTCTACAAAATATCTGACCAGTCCTCCTCAAAACTGTCAAGGTCATCAACAACAAGGAAAGTCTGAGAAATTATCACAATCCAGAGGAGTCTTAGGAGACCTGATAATTAAATGTAATGTAGCATCCTGGATGAATCCTGGAACAAGAAAAGGATATTCATGAAAAACTAAAATAATCTGAATAAAGTATAGGCCTTAGTTAATAATAATGTATCAATATTGACCCATTAGTTGTGGTATATCATACTAACGTAAGATATTAGAAATAGGGGAAACTGGATTTGGAGTGTTTCGTGCTATCTTCAATAATTCTATAAATTTAAAACTATTCTAAAATTAAAAGTTTATTTAAAAAATGTATGCTATTCTGATCTATTCCCATAGCAGCTATTTCTTAGAAGAAAGGAAGGAAAGAAGGATGTATGAGCTAGAGAAAGATTTCATTATCTCGAGTAAGTACTAATTACTATAATGCTAAGCATCTTATATATGCTTAGCTGTGGATTATGGATTAAAGTTACACGGCTTTAATTTTCTAGCCGGCAGTGTTACTAATAAGGTTCACAGAGTTTGGGTTGTTCTCATAGGAAGAAAAAGGAACATAGCTCATTTAGTAGTTGGTTCTTTAAGACATAGTGCTCACAGGACGTAAATGTGGAGAGTATTAGGGATTTGGGGGAGGCAGTTACAATTTACACCTGAATGAGATGCAAAAATATTCATTGTTAATAGCTTCTGCTGGGAGTTCACCAAGCCCAAAAAGAGGAGTATTGACTTGTTGGTCTACAGAGACCACCTGCCTGCTTCTTAATTGTTTTGAAGGGGCCAGTAAGTGCGCAATGAATCTATCTTGGCACTGGCATTGTGATATCTTGGGTGAACTATGGAAAACAGAACATGAAAGTGACCAATCCATATATAGCTTCTTAAAAGTTACATATGATGGGTACATGAAATGAAAGGGAAAGCCGAGTTTAAAGAAATTGTGAATATTTTAATAGAGGTTAGTCAACATTGGGTTTAGCTCTTTGACTCCCACCACCTTCCTTCTCTACCTTTTCCCTTCCTAAAATACACCACCAGCATCACACCAATGTTCTAAACGTACAAGGAAGTTGGATACTTCCTTAATGTGGCAGAAAGAAATGAAGTAATTGTATATTATGTGATCCTGGAACCTTGCTCCTTCACTGCCCTGCTGCTGGACGATGTGCTTGGCCTCCACAGAGCTGCACTTAGAAGGCCCACATAATAATTAAATCACAGTTAGTGGCAGAAAATAACAACCACGTGTAGCCTTTACTATGTTCCAGGCTGTCTTATGAGCATTTTTTCACAGATGACTTCATTGTAATCATGATCATGACTCTATGAGATTCGTGTAGTTTTACTCTCCCCATTGTATAGATTAGAAAACTAAGGCACAAAGTCTGCTTTAGAGATTTTTACAGGGTGACTCCTCACCTGTGCCACACAAGCCCCCATGAGACTCGGATTTGTCCTTAAGTAAGGCTAATATGGTTTGTTTATGGGTGTTTGCCTCAGTCTCCAGTGCTTCTCTTTCTAAAGCTGGCATTTCTGACCTGTACAGCCTTGGTAGGCCTGCCTTCTGAAATCGGTGTCCTTGCCATGCAAAGATGGGTGGGTCCTTTTTGGCATCAGTCCCATAGACATGTCCTCCCATCTACACATTTCTACATCATTCTTGGGAACAAAGCTGCCTGCCTGTACCTCAGTCATTCCCTTCACACTTGCTGCCTTAGTTCTCCAGACAGACCTACCTCCACCTTCTGTCCATCTGTTTCTGGGCAGTACCACAGGGCTCCAGATCTTTGGAACTGACTTCATTAGCACAGTAGCGTCCCCTCGCTCTCTTTCTGGTCTTCCCACTTAGAGGGGGGCAAGTCTTTTTATGTCCTTAATCCTGCTCCTTTCTCGTCTCTGAAACCGTCATATTCAGCCTTTACAACTATCTGCTGAATTATCAACTAAATTGCTTTTATAACAATAAACATGTTGTTTTTATTCCTATTTACAGATCCTGCACTTTATTTTTGGTTAGGCTCAACATTTGGATAACACAGATGCAAAGGAGCCTGAATAACACACATTATAGGCATGTCATTTCGGCAACTTCACCAGCAAATTTCACACTTCCCAGGAAACCACCGGCCCATTCCCCACAGATTACTGGGGGGATTGGACAAAGGGGAGCTAGATGCATGTGCAGTGAAGTTGGAGTGACTAGAGAACGTGCCTGTCAGTCAAACTCAGGAACAGAGATGATTGGCCAGAATAGGCAAGGGCTACTGCATGCCCATGGAAATTTGGAGATACCTAATCCCCCAAACAAAGGAATTCTTGGCTCCCGGAGCTCTCTTGTTCCTGAATCCTAGCATTCACCCAGGTTGCCTCCATGGACACATGGCCTGCAAACCCCACATGCAGTGGACTAATGGACTGCAACTGGGAACACAAAGTAAGCTAGCCTAATGCTGTACTGGACTGTACAGACATGGAATGATAAACTCTGGACACTGGCTGTGATTTTAGCTCTGCTGAAACCACAGCTACACTTGTCTATGACTGGACTAAGGAAAATGGGACCTTGGAAACTCAGGGGGGTAATTCCACAGAAATAAAGCTTTCTACAAGAGAGTCTCAGAAAATTCCTTTTCTCAGGATATCGCAAGAAGCCCACTCCCAGAGGCAACAGGTGGGGACAAGGACCTTTCATATTACAATGTATAAATGTATCAAAGTAACCTGCTGTACACTTTAAACATGCATAATGTTACATGTCAAATGTATTCACTATAAAGAATGTGCCACATTTAAATAAATTTATATTTATTGTAAATTTTAAATATAAGTATCTTCTAACATAGCATTTATTATCAAAAATATGTTCTGACAGCACATATTGTGTTCATAAACTTCACAGCTCTTTGGAGAAGTAATCCTGGAGGCATGAAGATGTATTTAACAGTATCAGTGAGGATATAACTCATATTGTAGTAAAAATAAATCCTAAATTATGCATAGGTGACTCAATACCAATGAATACTATGTAAAGTGTTCTGGAAAATATAAAATATTGTTCTTGAATGGTGGGAAGGGCAAAATCACCCTAACCTGAAATTCCTTTAACTCAGTTTTTTTTCATTCTGCACAAAAGGTAGAATGTGTACTGAATCCCTGAAACAACTACCCTTTAATGAAATTCTTGCTATGTGCTAAGTATTGTGATACTTACTTATATTTTCTATAATAACAACTTCTATATTATTACAGTGAGAATATCAAAGTCCAAGGAGGTTAAGTAACCTGTCCAGGAACATAAAGCTACTAGATGTCAGAACTGGGATTAAATCTCAAGCCAAGTTCACTCCCAAATCCTCCTTTCTTTCCTATTCAGCAGAGAACTGCCTGTGTGCACTGTTCCACAGCAAACCCAGGCTGTGGAGATTTTGATGACATGGCTGTGCATGAATTCATGTATTTTATTATTTATGAAGATGAATTTTATTAAAAATAACATTTATGTCATAAAAGTAATGCATGTTTGATATTGAAAAATTAGAAACATGCAAGAGAACAGAAAACAAGGAAATGTAAACCCTTCCACAAACCCTTCTACCTAGAGTCAGCCAGTCTTGGTATCTTCATATCTATTCTTATAGCCTGTAAACATATAAAAATCAAAGGAACAGGCATTTTTAGGGCTTTATTGATGGGCTGACATATTGCCAGAAAATTTGCTTTAGCAGAGTATATTACATTAAAATACAACTTCACTATTAGAAATTTGTTAATTGAAGTGTCACTGAATAACAATCAAGTTTTTATGATATTTCTCAAATTTCCATTTGGGAAAAGCTATAAGATTTTATCATATAAGATATACGTGTTTAAATAACAACTAGTTTGCATTTATAATGAATGAATTACAATAGCAACACCTTTACAATAGCGACAATAACATAGAATTATGTTATCAAGAAATACTACAAACTTATGTGAAAAATAACAAATCACTTTTCAGCTGTACAAAAGAAACTATTGTAAGAGCAACCCATATTCTTGGGGGAGAAGACTCAATTTGAAAAAGAAGTAAATTATCTCTGTTTATTCATAATTCAATGCGATAGCAATATGAATTGCAGCAGATTTACTTGTTTAATTTCAGTGATGTGGGTAGAAATAAGAAAAGGTCACTTTAAAGCTCATACAAAAAAATAAAAAGAATATTTGAGAAAATATAGAGGAGGTAAAATAAGGAAGTCTATCTCTACCAATCATAAAAATATTTTATAGGACCTAAACAATGTTGTATTAGTGCATAAATATTAACATAGACACATGGAACAGGAGTGAAAACACAGTAGACTGAAATACATGTAGTAATTTAATATATGGTATAGGTAGTCTCTCAGATCAGTGCCCAAAAGATTTTTGTCTGACAAATTATTTTGGAAAAATTGATAACTATCTGGAAAAAATAACTTTGGATCTATACCTAACATTATCTACCAGGATAAATTCCAAACAGATCAAAGATGTAAATTAGCCCTAGCCGGTTTGGCTCAGTGGCTAGAGCTTAGGCCTGCAGACCAAAGAGTCCCAGGTTCAATTCCAGTCAAGGGCAGGTACCTTGGTTGCAGGCTCCTCCTCCCCAGCCCAGGCCCTGGTGGGGCTCATGCAGGAGACAACCAATAGATGTGTTTCTTTCACAGTGATATTTCTCTCTGTCTTTCCCCTCTCTCCTCCACTCTCTCTAAAAAATGATGGGAAAATATCCTCCAGTGAGAATTAAAAAAACAACAACACAAGATGTAAATTAAACCCTGTAGTGCTAGAACAAAACATGAAGAAATTATTTGATTAGCTCAGAGTGGGGAGAATTTTTTTAAATTAAAAAATCCAGAAGCTATAACATTAAAGTTGATAAACTTGACTACCTAAAAATTAAAAGTCTCTGCTTTAAAAAAATCAAGTCAAAAGACAATGAAATGTACTAAGAAATAAAGTATAATTTATATGACAAACAAGGGGTTAATTCCTCATTTAATTATTCATGTTAACCCCTGAAACAGCCACTACCTATTCCACTGAGGATCAGGTGATCCTCAGCAAATATAGAAGCAGCAAAACAAAACTTTCTGTCCATTTTAGAAAGCAAAATAACATATGATTAGACAATCTTTTGGCAATCAAATCCAGTGCTTCATTCAATTAAAAAAAGTATATTAACCAAACCAACAAATTTGCAGACCACTGAACAAGGACACAAAATAGCTTCATTCTTTCTATAAACATTAAATATTTCAATTCTAAGTAACACTGTTCTCATTGTGGTTGTGGCTTTCCTTTATCCTGGCTCTCTCACCTAGAATTATGGTGAACATAAAAGCTCTTTGGACATGCTCAGGACTTGGCTAAAATTCTAGGTTGCAATTTACTTTTGTGGACCAAGCCTGAAACTGACTATACATCTTCACTCCATTGCTTTAAGGCCCCCTTTTGTACCCGAAATAGTCTTGGAAATTTGGAAATGACCTGTGTGGGCCTGGAGGTAGGTTAGGCTGGTCTCCCCAGGGGAGCCCTGGCCTTCACACTGCCACAACTTGGTTAAGTTTCCCCAAATTATTTGGAAAATGGTCATGAAGCAGGAATGCCTAACTGGTCTCAAGTGGTACAGGACCACAGGTTTCAGGCTATGTTCTGAAAAGCCTTACCAAAGATAGGATTACAAGTCAATTCAGCTGCCAATTGAGGAAAATTCCATTAAGTTGTGCTCACTAGAGCATATACATATTATTAGACCTGTTATCATTTGCTTTGCTTTTTAGTACATTTAAATTCATTTGCCAGAGAATGTACAGCTCTTGTCTAAATATATTTTGAAGATATGTATAATTAATTTGAAACTGATTCAGCAAGCATTATGTTTTCTTTTATGGAGGTATTCTCTGTACAAAAGTAGCCATTAACTGACAAAAAGGAAGGAAGGAAGGAAGGAAGGAAGGAAGGAAGGAAGGAAGGAAGGAAGGAAGGAAGGAAGGAAGGGAGGGAGGGAGGGAGGGAGGGAGGGAGGGAGGAAGGAAGGAAGGAAGGAAGGAAGGAAGGAAGGAAGGAAGGAAGGAAGGAAGGAAGGAAGGAAGGAAGAAGCAGAGAGAGAAGGAAAGCAGAGGAAGAAGAAATGAAAACAGGAGTAATACATATAACCAACTGATACATTCAATACAAAGAGATTTTTCTGATAAACTACCACAGTAACCTTGCTTCTGCCTCTGGAAAAATCTATTGATTAAGCCTTTAGTTTGTCACTTTTGGCTTAGAAATCAAATGCCAGGTGTTGCTGCTTCCAGCCTAAACTGAAATTGATACCCTGTGAGCTCTAGGTTAAGAGTGACTGTTGAGACACAGTGCCAAGACTCCTGTCCTTCTGAGCACTGGTAACAATGAATTTTCTATCCAAAGGGATATTTAAGAATTTATCCACATTTATCCCAATGATGAGTTTTAATGAATATACTTTAAAGGATACAAATGATGGGGACCTTGGTAGTTTCAGTCTCCTGTGTTTCTCCATATCCCCATTGGGAATTTCAAGAGTTCTCATGAGATGCCCCATCAATTTCCTCCTTCTCCTCAATCAATACATGAGATTAGATGCTTCAGGGGTGTGAAAATGCAAATAACCAAGGACAAAAGAGATTGTTAGCTCCCTGGGGAACTGCATCTCACCTAAGATTACAGCCTATAAATAGATAAAACTGGGTCAGCTCCTTATGGGAAATAACTATTTTGATCAAAAGACCTGAGTCCCAGTCTATAGTTGACCATTTATCATACCTGCTCAAAAGTTTACTTATTCGCCTATTGATTCTTAAGTTTATGTATTCATTTGATAAGTATATAGAGAGCATCAACAATCTTCCAAGCACATTAAGATTCAAAGATAAGCCAGTATGCAAAGTATTCTTAGACTGCTTGTTTTTGGAGGGGCTTCCTGGAGGAGCAAGGGGATAGATATGCAGGGCAAGCTGAAGGTGTAGGGTCTAGTACCCTGTGGTCTCCAATTAGAATGCAGATTTATGCCAAGAATTCCCACAGCTCCAGAGAGTGTTAGCTACCTTCCCAGAGAAGAGCAGTTTACTATCCCATACCCTGGCAGGGGTGGGGGTGGGGGAGTGTCAAAGTTTAGGAAAAGCAATGTGCATTATCAGAGAAGTAAAATCCCCAAGAAATATATGCCATAACACATTATAATTAAATTTTTGAGAACTAAAGACAAAAAAAATCTTGAAAGCAGCCAAAGAAAAATGATGCATTACCTATACAGAAATACTAATTCAAATGACAGGGGAATTCTCATCTGAAATCATAGAAGCTGGAAAGAAGTGGTGAAAGGAAAGAACTGTCAGCAATGAACTGTGTACTTGGCAAAAGAATCCTTCAGTAATGAAGGGAAAACAAAAAACAATCACAGATAAAAGAAAACTAAAAGAATTTGTTGCTAGAAGGCCTACTTTCAAATGTTGGCTAAAGGAAGTTCTTTAAAAAGAAATTATTTTACAAAGATATCTTGGAGAAGCAGGGACAGAAAAGCAGGTATACGGTTAAAACAATAGAATATACTTTCCCTCATGAGCTTTAGAAATCATGTTTGATGATTGAAACAAAAAAAATTATAGCACCATATGATGCTCAAGACAATTATATTTAAAAGTAGTGAGTACGGTACCTAAATTGAAGTGAGGTTTCCAGATTTCACTCGAGGTGGTAAAATGTTGATACAAGTGGATTGTTACAAGTCACATTGTGGAGCAACCACTACAAAAACTATAAAGGGAGATACATCCAAAAGCACTATAAATAAATCAAAATGGAATCCTCAAAACTATTCAAGCAACCCACAAAAAAGGCAAACAAACAAGCAGAGAAATAAGACCCCAGGGAAACAAATAGAAAGCAATAACAAAATGGCAAATGTAATTATGTACTAATATATCAATAATTACCTTACATAAAAATCATAGAAATATACCAATCAAAGAGCAGAAACAGGCAGAGGGGATTTTAAAAAATACAGCCAACTATATATTATTTGCAAGAAACTCACTTCAAATTCAGTGACATATTTAGGTTGAAAATAAAAGGAGACAAAAAGATAAAGCATACAAACATTAATGTGAAAAAAACAGAAGTGGCTATTTGAATATCTGGTTAAGTGACTTCTGATCAAATAAAAATTACTAGACAAAGACTGATATTACATATGATAAAAGGATCAATATAACAGGAAGAAATAACAAATCTAAATGTGTACACATCCAAAAGAGTTTCAAATTACACAAAGGAAAAAGTGATAGAGCTGAAAGGAGAAACAGACAAACCCACAATTATAGTTTGAGACTTCAGCATCTATATCTCAATACCTGATAGAACAACTACACAAAAATCAGCAAGGATACAGAAGAAATCAACAACACTATCAACAAACAGAATCTAGTGTACATTTTTAGAACACTCCACCCAACAACAGCAGAGAACACATCCTTTTAAGTGCCATGGAATATATACCAAGATTGACCACATCCTGGGTCATAAAACAAACATCAGCAAATTTAAAAGAATTGCGATCATACAGAGTATTCTTCTGACCATGATGGAATTAACTAGAATTAAAAGAAAGATAAAGAAAATGTCTCCAAATGCTTAGAAATTAAATAACACACTTATGAATAATCCATGGGCCAAAGAGAAAGTCTCAAAGGAAATTGGAAAATATATTGAACTGAATGTAAATAAAAATACAGCATCTCAGAATTTGTGAGGCACAGCTAAACCACTAAAAAGGGAAATTTATAGCACTAAAAGCTTACATTAGAAAAAAGGAAAAGTCTTAAATCAATAGTCTAAGCTCCCATCTCAAGATCCTGGGAAAATAATCCCAAAGCAAGCAGAGGAAAGGAAATAATAAAGGTAAGAGTTGAAATCAATAAAATTGAGAACAGAAGAACAATAGAGAAAATCAACAATACAAAGAACTGGGTTTTAGAGAAGATCATTAAAACTGAAAAATAGTAAAACTCACAAAGAAAAATAGAAGTCACCAATTACCAATATCAGGAATGAAACAAGGGATATACCTCTAGACACTATGGACATGAAAAGTATACTTTGGGAATACTATGAATGACTTTACAGGCATAAATCTGACAATTTAAATGAAATGGACTGATTCTCTAAAAACCATAGACTATCACAACCGACCCATATGATAGAAAACTTGAATATACCTGTAACTATTTAGGAAATTGGACCTGTAATTTAAAAAATACTTCATTGTTGAAGGTATTACAGATATCCCCTTTCCCCCCATTTACCCCCTCCACCTGGCTTCCACCCATCCCCCAGGTCTTCGCTGCACTGTTGTCTGTGTCCAGGAGTTATGCATCTTTCTCTCTCTCTCTCTCTCTCTCTCTATCTATCTATCTATCTATATATATATATATATATATATATATATATCCCGAAGTGTCTGTCTGACCAGTAGCTATCACATGCACTGACCACCAGGGGGCAGACACTCAACGCAGGAGCTGCCATGATGGGCACTGGCCATTTACAGAGAAATGGCACCGCGGACCTGGTGCCCACAAAGCAACACTCAGCTTCCCCCAAGTGGAACACAGGCCCTGCCACCACCCCAGAGCAACAGCCCACCAAATCGCTGCCAAGACCCCATGGTGCAAAATGTGGCCCACAGCCCAGCCCAGCCCAGAAACTGTCGCTGTGGGCACTGGGTAATGGCGTCCGGTAGCAACGCCTGGCTTCTTCTCCCTAGCGACTAGACTCCTTGCAGTTTCTTCAGCCCAGGAACCCGACTTGCTTTATAGCCAGGTACAAACATTTCACATTGTAACCAAATGTCTGTGAAGCATTTTCCCATGCCTCATCTTATTTGATCCTCACAGAAGTCCTGGAGGAGGTAGATAGGAGACTCAGTGGAATCCTACTTTCTTTTCATTAGCAGGAAAACGGAGATTTAGAAAGTCTAGAAACTTGACCCAACGGAAAAGAAGTAAGAAATGGTGGACCTTGAAAATGACTTCAGGTTTTCTCCCTGCACAGAATATAGTCAAACACTGCTGCAGTTAAATATTTTACCCTTTGTTCTCCCTGTGTGATCTACAATAATAATCTGCTTCGTGTTGATATTTACTGCTGTGTTGCTGACAATTACCTGAAAGAGAAGTTGGGGTGCTTCACTGGGCTGGAAAAAGTTTAGCTACATGAGAAAGCAGATCTAATTAAGCAAGTTTATTATATATATACTAGAGGCCCGGTGCACAAAAATTTGTGCACTGGGGGGGGGGGGATCCCTCAGCCCAGCCTGTGCCCTCTTGCAGTCTGGGACCCCTCGGGAGATAACAACCTGCTGGCTTAGGCCTGCTCCCGGGTGGCAGAGGGCAGGCCCAATCCCTAGGTGCAGCCCCTGGTCGGGCTCAGAGCAGGGCCAATTGGGGAGTTAGGGCACTGCCCCCTGTCACACACAGAGCAGGGTGGATCAGGGGGTTGGGGCGCATCCCTCTATCACCCACAGGGCAGGACTGATCAGGGGGTTGGGGCGCTGCCACTGTCACACTCAGGGCAGGGCTGATGGGGAGGTTATGGCTCTACCCTGTCACACACAGAGCAGGGCCCGTGGGGGTGGGGGGGATGGGGCGCCATACCCTGTCACACACAGAGCAGGGCCGATCAGGGGGTTGGGGCACTGCACCCTGTCACACACAGAGCCGCAGGGTGATCAGGGGGTTGAGGAGCTCCCCCCTATCAGGCACAGAGCAAGGCTGATCAGGGGGTTGGGGCACCTTCCCCTGTCACGAATAGAGCAGGGCGGATAGGGAGGTTGTGGCCCTGCCCCCGTCACACACAGAGTTGCAGGGCGATCAGGGGGTTTGGGTGCTGCCCCCTGTCACACTGATCCCGGTGCCGGGAGGCCTCTTAGCTACACTGATCCCGGTGCTGGGAGGCCTCATGGCTCCGCTGATCCCAGTGCTGGGAGGCATATTACCCTTTTACTATATAGTATAGGGGCCTGGTGCACGGGTGGGGGCCGGCTGGTTTGCCCTGAAGGGTGTCCTGGATCAGGGTGGGGGTCCCCACTGGGGTGCCTGGCCAGTCTGGGTGAGGGGCTGAGGGCTGTTTTCAGGCTGGCAGGTGACTGAAGCTCCCAACTGCTCCTTTTTTTCTGTTTTTAATTTTATTCTGGGCCAGCTTTAGCTCTGAGGCTTGGCTCCAGCTCTTAGGCCTCGGCTGCTGAAAGCAGGTATCTGGTTTGTTTGGGTTCTATAATTGAAACACTGTTTCAACTCCAGCTCTGAGATCCCGGCTGGCTGTAAGCAGGTTTCTGGGATTTTGTTTAGCTTCTATATTTGTAACAATGTTTCAAACTGCAAGCTCAGAGGCTGGCAGCAGCAGGCAGGGAACGTTGGATTCCTCCATCACTGAAGCAAGCAAGCCTCCTGTTCGCTTCAAGCTGCCTGGCTGCCGGTCGCCATCTTGGCTGGCAGTTAATTTGCATATCACCCTGATTAGCCAATGGTAAGGGTAGCGGAGGTATGGCTAATTACCATGTTTCTCTTTTATTAGATAGGATATAAAATGCTAAGTTGACTTGCACATGTGCGATACATATAAAGCTCTCACTGGCATCAATCACATGCATGTGTTTTGATCTGTCATTGTGGATTGTGAATTTGGTTGACACTTCTATTATAGAGAAAGGGTGAATAGTGATATTAAAATATTTCTTCTAATTAATTTCTTTTCAATGTGCATGAATCCATGCACTGGGACACTAGTATCCATATAAGTTCTTTGGTTTATCTCTTTCTGTCCTCCTCCCCTTTCCTCTGAGATTCAGCAGTCTGCAAAATTTCCATAATATAAATGTCCAAGCCCAGATGCTTTCATTGTACAATTCTACCAAATATTTCAAAAAGAATGAAGAATTCTACATAGGCTCTTCTAGAAAATAAAAGAGGAGGGAATACTTACAATTCATTTATAAAGCTAGTATTATATCAAAACCAGAAAAAAACACACACCTAAAAGTAAGAAAAATACAGACCGATATCTCTAATGAAAATATAAAAATCCTCAACACCATATTAGCAAATAGAATTCAGCAATATATAAAAAGAATTATACCGTGATCAAGTGGGGGTTGTATTTCAGGTATGCAAGGCTAGTTTAATGTTCAAATATTAAGGTAATCCATGTAATCTGCCACATCAACAGGGCACAAAAGAAAAATTATATGACCATATCAATTGATGCAGAAAAAGCATTTGAAAAATGTTACCACATATTCATGCTAAAATCTCTCAGAAAAATTGGAATAGAGAGTACTCCTTCAACTTGATAAAATACATCTATAAAGTTACAGCTAACATCATACTTAATGGTGAAATACTGAATACCTCTTAAGATCAGGAACAAGGTTAGCATGTCTGCTCACATCACTATTACTTTCCATAGTGCTGTAGGTTCTAACTACTTTAGTATGGCAAGAAAATGAAATAAAAAGTTATATAAATAATAAAGGAAGGAAGAAAACTGTTCCTATTTTCAGACTGCAAGATTATCTGTGTAGAAATCTTAAGTAATCTACAAAACAAGGAAAAACTCCTAAAAGTAATAATAAACAAATTTGCCAAGATTGCAGGAGCCAGGGTAAACATACAAAAATCAATTGTACCTCATATACTAGCAATCAATATGTGAACATTAAAATTAAAAATATATTTACCATTGCTCAAAAAAATATAAATACTTGGGTGTGATTCTAAAATAAATCAGGCACAGGACTTATATGCTAGAAAATACAAAATGCTGATGAAACCAAAGAAGACCTAAGTAAATGGAGAGCCATGTCTTGTTCATGAATTCAAAGATTTAACATAGTAAAAATGTCAGTTCTCCACAAATTGATTTTCAGGTTTCATACAATTTCTATCAAAATCCTAGCCAAAATCTTTTTCTAGATACAGGTAAGATTATTCTAAATTTATATGGAAGTGCAAATGAACCAGAAAGGTTAAAACAATTTGAAAAAGAAGAATAAAATGGGAGAAACAGTCTACCTGACTTCAAGATGTATTATATAGTTATAGTAATCAGGACTCTGTACTATTTTGGCAGAGGGATGGGCACACAGAGCAATAGAATAGAATAGAATAGAGAATCCAGAAATAGACCCACACAGATATATCCAGATGACTTTTGACAAAGGTACAAAAGTAATTAAATGGAGAAATTATAGCCTTTTCAACAAATTTTGCTGAAGCAATTGAACATCCATAGACAAAAATAAACCTTAATCTAAGTCTTGCACCTCATTCAAAAATTAACTCAAAATGGATCACAGACTTAAATGTAAAATGTAAAACTACAAGACTTTTAGAACAAAAGGTAGGAGATAATCCTCAGAATCTGAGACTAGGCAAAGAGTTCTTAAACCTGCTACCAAAAGAATAATTCACAAAAGCAAAAATTAGTAAATTGAGCTTCAGCAAAATTAAAAACTTTGCCTTACAAAAGACCCTGCTAAGAATATGAAAGACAACTAGGAGAAAATATGTACAATCTATGTATCTGATAGATGACTTAAATATATAAAGAACACTCAAAACTCAGCAGTAAAAAAATCCCCCAACAATATAATTTTTAAAAATGGACAAAAGAGAGAGAAACCAAGATGGCGGCATAGGTAAACACCGGAAATTGCTGCCTTGCACAACCACATCAAAAATACAACTAAAACACAAAACGGACATCTTCCAGAACCACAGGAAGGCTGGCTGAGTGGAAAGTCTACAACTAGAAGGAAAGAGAAAAGCACACTGAGACTCAGAGGAGGTGTGGAAGTAAAGTGCAGAGGTACGGAGGTGCACATGGAAAGGGCTGGCAACTGAGGATGCGGTTGTCTTTTCAATCGGGAGGGAGAAATGCACTCCTGCTCTGAACTCCAGTTCCAGGCGAGTCTCTGGGGATCCAGACTCATACTGGGAGAAACTGGACTGTCTGGCAGCGGGCAGAACATGAGGACAGCTTTCTCTCAGAGGTGCTTGCAGCAATTACTGTGGGACACTGAGACTCAGGACCTCTTAGGGCAGGGCTGAGGATCAGCCATAGCTGTTTGCTCCGCCCTGTTGATTCCCTGAGACCCCACCCCACCCAAGTTGTGCACAGAGGCTTTTGCATATGAATGACCTAGCCCTTTGCAACATAAAATTACCTAACAAACTGCAGCTGGGTCAGAGAGACCCAGAACATCCAAAAGAAGGCCCAAGGCCCCACAGCAGCTTGCATTGCTTCACAGCTGGGCCTCATCTGGGCACCTCCAAATCCCAAATAAAGAAGAGGAATCTGCAGATCTCCCTGTAGTTCCTGCTGGGTAGCCTCAGGCAGAGGCTAAATTAGCACCTCCTTAGAGATCCAAGTGCCAGTGTACCCAGTGGTCAGAGTGGGACCATCCAGATTACAACTCCTCAGATCCATAAGGGACACACTCAGGGGGCAGACTCAGTGAGCACCAAAGCCCCACTGAAGCAAGTCTTTCCCCATAAGGGTGTCTCCAGCACAGAAGTTCTCCCACCATAGACATAGCTGGTTCTCACAGCTAATTGGCCTGGAGGTCAATTCCTCCCAGTGATACCAACTACAATCAAGGCTTAACTATAACAAGACTGTGCACACAGCCCACAAAGGGGTGCACCAAGAGTGTCCACCTCAGGTAATTGGGGAGACTGAGCTACTGGGCCCTAGAGGACACCTAGCACAGAAAGCCACCCTTTCAACACAGGGAAGCAGCCAAAATGCGGAGACAAAGAAACAGGTCACAAATGACAGAAATGGAGGAAAGCAAACTATTGGATATAGAGTTCAAAACCACAGTTATAAGGTTTTTCAAGAATTTTCTAGAAACTGCAGATAAATTTAGTGAGACCCTCAATAAATCTAGTGAGACCCTCAAGGATATGAAAAAGGACCAAAAAGAATTTAAGCATACACTGACTGAAATAAAGAATATTATACAGAGATCCAACAGCAGACTAGAGGATCACAAGAATCAAGTCAAAGATTTGAAATATGAAGTAAAAAATACCCAACCGGAAAAGCAAAAAGAAAAAATAATCCAAAAATATGAAGATAGTGTAAGGAGCCTCTGGGGCAACTTCAAGTGAACCAACATCCAAATTATACGGGTGCCAGAAGAAGAGAGAGAGCAAGATATTGAAAACCTATTTGAAGAAATAATGACAGAAAACTTCCCCTACCTGGTGAAAGAAATAGACTTACAAGTTCAGGAAGTGCAGAGAACCCCCCCAAAAAAAGAAATCCAAAGAGGACCACACCCAGACACATCATAATTAAAATGCCAAGAGCAAAAGACAAAGAGAGAATCTTAAAAGCAGCAAGAGAAAAACAGTTAGTTGCCTACAAGGGAGTCCCCATAAGATTGTCAGCTGATTTCTCAACAGAAACTATGCAGGCCAGAAGGGAGTGGCAAGAAATATTCAAAGTGATGAATACCAAGAACCTACAACCAAGATTACTTTACCCAGCAAAGCTATCATTCAGAATTGAAGGTCAGATAAAGAGCTTCACAGATAAGAAAAAGCTAAAGGAGTTCATCACCACCATCCAGTATTATATGAAATGCTAAAAGGTATTCTTTAAGAAGAGGAAGAAGAAAAAGGTAAAGATAAAAATTATGAACAAGTACATATCTATCAACAAGTGAATCTGAAAGTCAAGTGAATAAAAAATCTGATGAACAGAGTAAACTCGTGAATACAATAGAATCAGGGGCATAGAAAGGGAGTGGACTGACAATTCTCAGGGGGGAAAGGGTATGAGGGGTGCAGGAAGAGACTGGACAAAAATCGTACACCCATGGATGAGGACAGTGGGGGAGAGGGGGTAAGGGCAGAGAGTGGGGTGGGAACTGGGTGGAGGGGAGCTATGGGGGAAAAAAGAGGAACAACTGTAATAATCTGAACAATAAAGATTTAATTTTTAAAAAATGGGCAAAAGACATGACCAGACATTTCACCAAAATGGATATATAGATGGCTGATAAACACATGAAAAGATGTTCAACATCATCAGATGTCAGGGAAATGAAAATTTAAACTACAGTGAGATATCTCTACACACCTATCATTCCCATCCTCCAATCTCTTAAAAATGCCAAGTCCAGTTGCAAGCCAGAAGACTTCAGAACCAGGGGAATGTAGCCCAGAAGAGTCAACTCCTTAGGATATAGGGCAGAGCTGGGGAAGGGCAAGAAACAGATGTGAGGGTAAACGGGCCCAGGACTAGCATAGCGAGTCTCCATTCTTATCTCATACCCACGTTTAACAAATTAATGTTTCTGCCAGACAGATAACTACCCATGATACAACTCATCAGCTCTTTCCAATGAGGGGGAAAAGAATGTTTTATTAAAGCTATTTTTCTTTCTTTCTTTTTTAAAATCCTCACCCAAGGATATTTTCCCACTGATTTTTAGAGAGAGTTGGAAGGGAGAGGGACAGATAGAGAGAAATCTTGATGTGTTCATTGGTTGCCTCCTGCATGTGTCCAGACCAGAGCCAGGGCCAGGGCCCTTGCCAGGGAGGAGCTTGCAACCAAGGAAAGTGCATTTGACTGGAATCGAATCCTCGACCCTTCAGTCCGCAGGCCAATGCTCTATCCACTGAGCAAAACTGTCTAGGACAAAGCTATTTTTCTATCTCAAGTCCAAGATTTCCAGATATTATGGAATCACTTATAAATACTAGATGTGGTTCTTTGTAATCTGGTGACCTATAAGTTAAATTACCAAGTGCTCACTACCAACACTCTTTATACAAAATAATAGGGAGAAATGAAATGAAAAGAGAAATTGTTGGTTAATATACATAGACTAAAGTATGCCAGGCTGGTTCATATAAAAACCTGACAGATGAAGACTGCAAAGGATCAATCCCTCTCAGTAGAGCAGTGGAGTGGCAGGTAGTGATTCTAAGGGAAAATAGCCCTGGCTTACTGAAGAGAGAAAGTGGTTTCCCAGTTTTCTAGTGTGGGTAATTGGGCAGATGGTAATTCACTGAGCTGAGAATACAGGAGTTTGGGAATGTGTTGAGTTTAAGGTGTCACAGTAAAGCTGCCAAGAATGCAGTCTGAATTTCAGGAGATAAGTCTGTGATAAAGATATATAATTGGGAGTCAACCGAACATAAAGAATCTCTGAAATCATGGAATAGGTGAGTTGGCTCAGGGTCAATGTTGGATGATCAGAGAGGAGGACCAAAGACAAAGTTTAGACATCACCAACATTCAAGTAACTGGCTATGGAAGAGAAGGTTATAAAGAAAGGCCAGCGTGGTGTCTTAGATGCCAAGGGAGAAAGAACTACCAAGGAAAAAAAAAGGAATGGTAAAAAAGGTCTAACTTACCTGAAAGTGAAAGTAAGATAAACCTGAAAAGATCCAAAAAACTTGAGAAATAGGAAGTCAATGATGACTGTTGCTCAGCTAAAAGTGGGAATGGATGACCCCTCAACCAAATCCTTCCTTTTATTAGTACTTTCTTTTGTTCTCATAACATCTGTCCTGAAAGTTTGGCCAGTTTGAAGAAAAATAACTTCCAATTCAAAGTTTAAGTGTACATGCCCAAGCAAGAAAAACAATTATTTTGGTCGGAGGCTGGGCATGGCATGTGACAGGGAGAGAAGGGGATGGGAAGCAATGGTCTCTCTCATCACTCTGTCTACTACCTTTTGGAGAATAAAAAAGGCTAAACGAGCAATTAATTCCTTGTTACTTTTGGGTGCTGTGAGAGTTGTGGTCCTGTTGATCTGACAACAATTTTCTTATCAGAAATACTGTGTGGAAAGTACTTATTCCTTTTTATTGGAGTTAATATAGTAACAAAAATTTTAAATCTGTTAGAATATATTTTTAAATTCACAATCTTTCCATTAATTTTTAAATATTTTCTTTTGTAAGTATATTTCATAAATGGTTGCAATCATTGCATATGTTTTTCCCCAAGTTAGAGTCATCTGGTTGAAATAAGTTTAGAATTTTGCACCATCCCCTTAAGAACCTTAGAACTAAAAAATCTTGCCCTCAAAAGATGAGACGTGTTATGAATTCTTAGAAATCTGGAGGAGGCTTTAACAATCATCTTATCCAACCCCTCATTTTATCTTCCTAATGCCGCGACCCTTTCATACAGTTCCTCATGTTGTGGTGACCCCCAACCATAATATTATTTTCGTTGCTACTTCATAACTGTAATGTTGCTACTGTTATGAATCGTAATGTAAATATCTGATATGCAGGATGTATTTTCATTGTTCGTGACCCACAGGTTGAGAACCACTGCTTTAGAGATTACTAAATTGAAGCCCAGAGAAGTTGAGTGAATTTATTTAAGATCAGGAAGTAATACATGGCAGAACCTTCTTTAGATCCCTGGTCTTTGGAGTCCGTTTTCCAGCACTCTTGCCACCATCATACTTCTGTCTCAAGCACTGGGTTTGTTTAGCATCATTGTGATTAGAGTGCTATACAATGTATGTACATTTCATCTGGGAGATTCCAAAAATAGCCACAATAGTCTGCAGCTCCTACAATCAAGAAATCGAGTCCATTTGCCTACCATTTAAATCTTGTGACTTGCTTTGACCACAAAGTACAATGGAAATCTTGCAGGTTCTGCTTTCACACTCTTAGAACTCTGAGACCACCACATGCAGAACCCAGGGCTACCCTTCTGAATGATGAGGGACAGGAGGCTCAGTCATCATTGTTGCTCTTTCAAATACCAGATATGTGAGACTGTTTATATCATCCAGCCTTTAGCCAACATGAAAGCAGAGATTAGAAGAACCTGCCCAGACCACAAGAACTGTCCAACCAACTCATAAAATCAAAAGTAACATGATTGGTTGCTTTACGTGACTAAGTTTTGGGATTTTAACACCACAAAAGTTAATGGATGCATACATTTCTTCATTGTGCTGATAACCCACTCCATTTGAATAAATCATAGTTCATATTTTATGGTTTCTTGAATCAAGAGGCGAGGAAGTGTATTTACTCCTGTCTTAATTTTTGCTTTATTATTTTCTTTTAGATATCTAAGCCTTAAAAGGCGATTTATAGAACAAATTTTGTACATGCAAGTCTCTACACAGCTCTTTGCAAGCCATCTGCTTTGAAAAGAATCACTGGTAGAGCTCTTTATTTTTACCAACAATCTTAATTTTTCCTGCCCACATCTCAATGCATTCAACAAAGATCGGGTGTGGTGAGGTGAGGTGAGGAGGCAGCTCCCCTGTAAGTTAGGACACAGCAGTGACTTTTTTTCTTGGTGAGTCTCCAGTCTGGGGCTTTCTAAATAAATACTGCAGAAGCATCTCCCCAAGTGATGCACCGAAGAAAATGAGGCAGAATGAATATATTCTACATCTGGAGCATGGCAGATGAACAGGCTGAAAACTCCTACTCCCATAAAGGCTCTAAGGATTTATTGCTCATACCTATTTATTTCTATAAAATCTTTAATTTGATACAAACTAATTCTCAATAAAAAATGAACTTACAGAAAATGTCCATATTTGTCTGATTAGTCACATGGACTTTCAACATCCAGTCATCTAATCTTGTGATCAAGTTTGATATTTAGTTCAATGAGCTTGTACAAAGCACTGAACCTGGGCCCTGCAGCACAACAGAAAATAAAATTGAGGGGAAAAATGAGATAAGAAACAAAAATAGTCATACTCAATGACACCATCTAGTTAATAATCATCAACTAAAGTGCACTCTTGCCATACCTCTAAGAAGGACAAAAGATAAAAATAAAACAATAACCCTAACTGGTTTGGTTCAGTGGATAGAGTGTTTGCCTTTGGACAGAAGGGTCCTGGGTTCGATTCCAGTCAAGGGCATATGCCCAGATTGTGGACTTGATCCCCGGTGGTGGGTGTGCAGGAAGCAGCTGATCAATGATTCCCTTTCTCCCTCTCCCTTCCTCTCTGAAATCAATAAAAATATTTTTTTAAAAAGAAGAAAACAGTAATTGATAAGTACTCTTCTTTTAGGAACCATCAATTTTTCAACAGAAGGTTAATGAGCACCAGTCCTGTGCTAGACTTGATGCAAGATTCTGAAGATTCAGAGGTGAACGGGAAAGATCCTGACCTCACCCTCAGAGAATAGTGAGGTTGCCCTGGCCTCAGCCTGATTTCTATATTTCTTCTAGTTTTGTCTTCCACCTCAGGTAGAGGTCTATGCCAAGAGAAAAAAAATTGCCTGGTGATGTGGTTTACTTAAAAATAATAATAGCTAACATTTATACAGCTCTTAAGATGTGTCCAAAAGCATTCTATGCATTTTACACATTAACTGATTTAATCTTGAACACTCTTTTTAGGTATTATTTTTATTCCTTTTTTGCAGATGAGGAAACAGACAGAGAGTGGTTAAGTAATTTACACAAATTCAAACTATCCACTACACCAGTGGTTGGCAAACTCATTAGTCAACAGAGCCAAATATCAACAGTACAACGATTAAAATTTCTTTTGAGAGCCAAATTTTTTAAACTTAAACTATATAGGTAGGTACATTTTTATTAACTTAATGAGGGTACTCCTAAGCTGGCCTTTGCTAAAAATGTCCTCAATCTGATTGAGGTACCTTCACTGAGGTCGACCCCTTCCAACTCTCCCATCCACACTTGTCTTGTATACTTGTTTCATCTATCTCCTTTCGTTCATCCTCTCTATATGTCCAAACCATCTCAACATACCTTTCTCAATCCTCGACACTACATCTTCTTTCACTCCACAACGTTCCCTAAAACTAACTTAATAAACTTTACTTAAAGTTTTAAGTCAACTTCGCACTGTACGAGCGTGCCTGCATGTGGTATTTTGTGGAAGAGCCACACTCAAGGGGCCAAAGAGCCACACATGGCTCACGAGCCGCGGTTTGCCGACCACTGCGCTACACTATTCTTAATCAGGCAGAACATTGTAGAGAGTTATTTTTAAACAACAAGAGTTGAAAGAAAATGTGAAGTTGTTGACCCTGTTAATAAATTTGAAGGTCAGAGTATCCCACTCCTTAAGCATTCAGCTTAATTAAGATTTAACAATTTTATCTGAATGTTTTCCACCTAAACATATGCCCATTGCCCCGGCCGGTCTTGCACAGTGGTGAGCATCTACCTATGAACCAGGAGGTCATGGTTCCTGGACAGGACACATGCCCACGTTTCGGGTTCGATCCCCAGTGAGGGGCGTGCAGGAGGCAGCCAATCGATGATTCTCTCTGATCATTCATTTTTCTATCTCCCTCTTCCTTTCTCTCTGAAATCAATAAAAAGTATATTTTAAAAATACACCAACTTACACCATTCACAAAAATAAACTCAAAATGGATAAAGGACTTAAACATAAGACAAGAAATGATAAAAATACTAGAGGAATCCACAGGCAGCAAAACAGCAGACATATGCTGAAGCAATTTCTTCACTGATACTGCTCCTAGGGCAATGGAAACTAAAGAGAAAATAAACAAATGGGACTACATAAAAATAAAAAGCTTCTGCACAGCAAAGGAAACCATCAACAAAACAGCAAGAATGCCCACTGCATGGGAGAACATATTTGCCAACGATATCTCCGATAAGGGTTTAATTTCCAACATTTACAGGGAACTCATGCAACTGAACAAAAGGAAGACAAACAACCCAATCAAAACATGGGCAACGGATCTCAATAGATACTTTTCGAAAGACATAAGGAAGGCCAAGAGACATATGAAAACACGCTCAAAGTCACTAATCATTGGAGAGATGCAAATCAAAACAACAATGAGATACCATCTCACACCTGTCAGAATGGCTATCATCAACAAATCAACAAACGACAAGTGCTGGTGAGGATGTGGAGAAAAAGGAACCCTCGTGCACTGCTGGTGGGAATGCAGATGGGTGCAGCCACTGTGGAAGACAGTATGGAGTTTCCTCAAAAAATTAAAACTTCCATTTGACCCAGTGATCCCACTTCTAGGAATATATCCCAAGAAACCAGAAACACCAATCAGAACAGATATATGCACCCCTATGTTCATAGCAGCACAATTCACCATAGCTAAGATTTGGAAACAGCCTAAGTGCCCATCAGCAGATGAATGGATTAGAAAACTGTGGTACATACACAATGGGATACTACGCTGCAATAAAAAAGAAGGAATTCCTACCATTTGCAACAGCATGGATGGAACTGGAGAGCATTATGCTAAGTGAAATAAGCCAGTCAATGAAGGAAAAATACCACATGATCTCACTCATTTGTGGAATATAGTGAACAACATAAACTGATGAACAAGGACAGATCCAGAGACAGAGAGGCATCGATCAGACCATCAAACCTCAGAGGGAAGGTAGGGGAGGGTGGGGGTAAGGGGGAGAGATCAACCAAAGGACTTGTATGCAAGCATATAGGCCTAACCAATGGACATGGACAACAGGGGGGTGAAGGCATGAGTCGGGGGGGGATAGAGGGTAACGTGGGGATAAGGACACATATGTAATAACTTAATAAAAAATAAAAATAAATTAAAAGAGGAAATTATAATTGTGTGCAAAAAATAATAAAATAAAATAAATAAAAATAAACACCTGCCTATGAAACCATATCCAAAGGAAAAAAAATTATAGATTGTGTTGAATTTTCTTAAAAACTGCTGCTGATTTATAATCAACCTGTCCAATTCTCTTCTCAGGCTTTCAGTCCATAAGATAATACGTCTGTTTTTATATTGAACTGGAATATCGGTTCCTGCATATTCCCTGAGGAAACCAGGGGAATTTGGCTAAATGTTTACTAGAATTTCCTTGTGTACATCTTCCTCCAAATATATGAAAATCCCCTTTCTAGGGTTTTCTGAAAAGGCTCAATTTCAATTATTTACTTCTTGCCAGAGCATGTATTACATGAATCTTTATGTCCTGTCTCTCAAATATATATATGTATGTATCTGAACCAGGTGAGCAGACACTCTGAGGAATGTTTTGCCTAAACTTAACTCTGGTCTCCTAGAGAAAACCGCAAGCCTCCATCTGATGCCTGGGGAAAAGGGCATTCTGATTTGTAGGGAGCAAAACCAACAACTGCCTGTTTTAGCAGACAAACTAGACCACTAACAACCCTTGTTTGCCCCCAAAGACACAAGAGTAAAATATCTCCCCAAATTAAAGATAACCTTTAAAAATAGCAATAATGGTGTTGGCAGTGATAGTAGTAGCTGACACTGACCTTTTCTAGTATGCCAGGCTTCATGCTAAATGCTTGTTAGCATTTACAGTCTCTTTTAATTTAAATCTCACAATAATCAGCATTCCAAACACCTTTTATTAAAAATAACAGCAAACTGGTTAAAATGACTGCTATCAATCAACACAATAAAATAATTATAAATTGATTGTGTCCTCCCTAAATTTATGTTAAATCTTAACCCCCAAAGTGATGGTATTTGGAAGTAGGGCTTTGGAAAGTGCTTTGCCCTCATGAATGGGATTAGTGCCTTTATAAAAGGGACCCAAGGGAACTCCTTTCCCCCTCTGTCATGTGAGGACAGCTATGATCCAGAAAGTGAGCTCTCACCAGACACCAAATCTGCTGGTACTTCGATATTGGACTTCCCAGCTTCTAAAACTGTGAGAAATAAGTGTCTGTTGTCTATAAGCCACCCCATTATAATAGCCAGAATGGACTCAGACAAAAATATACTGTGCACCCATTGTTCACCATATTATAAAAATGACACTTACCCGCAAGGAGTAAAAAGTATGTGTTTATTGTGCAACAAATTTGGGAGAAAGAAAGTGAGATTAACAGGGAGGAAAAGGAGAGTGGAAGTTAATGAAGAGGATGTTCTGGTTATCTATTGTTTTATACCAAAGGATTCAGAGACTTAATGCCTTAAAAGAACAACACTTATGTATTTTGTTTACTAATCTGAAATTCGGCCAGGGCTCAGCGGGCTAGTTTGTCTTTGCTCCATGTCAGGGGTGGGCAAACTTTTTGACTCGAGGGCCACAATGGGTTCTTAAACTGGACTCAGAAGAAGGAGCTGCGGCCGTGTTTCCCGACGTTGCCATGTTAACACTGCTGCTGGTGAAGGAGCGGAGGGGAGAGCAACAGAACCCTCCGCTCTTTCCGCTCCGCGGGCCAGATAGAACAGCCCAACGGCCGGATCTGGCCCACGGGCCGTAGTTTGCCCACGGCTGCTCCATGTGGTACCAACCAGGGCAGCTGACCTGCACTGAGTTTAGCTGGGCTGAGCATCCATTTCAAGATGGCCCACTCACAGAGTTAGCAAATTGGCACTGGGTATTGGTTCTTTAGCATGTTGGTCTCTTCCTTGTCTTGGTTTTCCTCACAGCATGGCTGCTGGGTTACAAGACTGATCATCCCAAGGGACAACAAGTGGAAGCTAACAATTTCTTAAGGCCTGTGCTCAGAAACTAGTGTACGACATCACTTCTGTAACAGTCAAGTAGTCACAAGACCCAGAGTCAAAGGGAAGTGACATAGATTTTACTCAATTGTAGGGTTGTCAGAGAACATTAGGGTATATGCTTTAAATTACAACAGGGACATAGAAAGGAAATACTGAGAACATGAAAGAGAACATTTGCTTGTATTGCTAAGGCCAGTTTTTTTAGAACATTTAATTGAGGGCAGTTCAAACTGGATTTTTATTAAACACTAGAGGCCAGGCACAGGTAGGGTCCCTAGGTCCGGGGCCCTCCTCCGTTCCGCGCCGCCTCCTTGTGGTCAGTGCACATCATAGTGAGTGATCGAACTCCCTATCTAGGTTGAACTCCCTAGGGGACACTTTATATATTAGCCTTTTAAATATACATACTAGTGGCCCGGTGCATGAAATTTGTGCACAGGGGGAGGGGGTTCCCTCAGCCCAGCCTGTACCCTCTCCAATCGAGGACCCCTTGGGGGATGTTGGACATCCCTCTCACAATCTGGGACTGCTGGATTCTAACTGCTCACCTGCCTGCCTGCCTGATCGCCCCTAGCTACTTCTGCCTGCCTGCCTGATCACCCCTAACTGCCCTCCCCTGCCAGCCTCATCTTGCCCCAACTGCCCTCCCTTGCCAGCCTGATCTCGCCCCCAAGTGCCTCTGACTGCCTGATTACCCCTAACTGCCCTCCCTTGCCAGCCTGATCTCACCCCCAACTGCCCTCCCCTGACAGCCTGATCTTGCCCCCAAGTGCCCTCCTCTGTAACCCTGATTGTTCCCAACTGCCCTCCCCTGCCAGCCTGATTGCCCCTAACTGCCTCTGCCTACCTCATCGCCCCTAACTGCCCTCCCCTGCTGGCCTGATTGCCCCTAACCCCCTGCTGGCCTGATCTCGCTTCCAACTGCCCTCCCATGCTGGCCTGATTTCCCCTAACTGCCTCTGCCTCAGCCCCCACCACCATGGCTTTGTTGGGAAGGAAGTTTCACGTAGGGAAGATGGCTGGTTGACCCGGTCTAATAAGCATATTAACCTTTTATTAGTATAGGTAGATTATACTATAGATAGATAGATTAGTATAGATAGGATAGGATTGCTTAAATGGGGGGGGGCTTTTTCAGCAGGAGGAGATGCTCTTGGCAGACAAAAACACATAATCCCTATATCTGGACTGATAGCCAGCCATACGCACTATACTGCCAAAGCAGTCATAAAAAATTGAATTGCATTCTTACACCTTACACCAGTGGTCGGCAAACTATGGCTTGGCAAACCATGGCTCGCGAGCCACATGCGGCTCTTTGGCCCCTTCAGTGTGGCTCTTCCACAAAATACTGACTTCTGCGCATGGGCCATGAAGTTTCAATCGCACTGTATGTGCGCACCCACACGTGGTATTTTGTGGAAGAGCCACACTCAAGGGGCCAAAGAGCTGCATGTGGCTCCCGAGCCGCATTTGCTGACCACGGCCTTACACCAAACAGCTGTTGCCCTTAAAACCCCTCCTCAGCCCCCACCTTAGGTTCTCCCTTCATAGTTCACCCAGATTAGGTTCTGATTGGTTGGTTTCTATGCCAGTCAGCATCAAAAGCTCCGTCCCCTAGGCAGCCATTGGCTCCTGGCACTTCACCCAGATTTGGTTCTGATTGGTCGGTTTCTATGCCAGTCAGCATCTCTGGGTCTATCTCTGGGCATGATCAAAGAGGTGGGGCTGATCAGCAGCCCCTAGGGAGGCCAGGAGAGAAACAGAGGCGTGGCTGCTGATGAAGCTGGGAGAGAAAGAGAGAGGCAATGCTGATCAATAGCTGCCACTGAGGCTGCAGATCAGACCCTGCCTTTCTCCCTGCAGGCCTCTCTCTTGGCCTAATCCGCAGCCCTCTCAGCAGTCAGTGCTGGGTCACTGCCCCACACCAGCTACAGTCAGTGCTGGGTCTCCATGGCAACCCAGCACCGACTTCTGGTGTTAGGTGGAGCCTTCAGTCATTGAGGACCCTGGCTCTTTATATATATATAGATAGATTGCTGCCAATTTTCAGTCAGCCTGTCCAAATCTTCACTCGAGAAAAGTCACTTAACCTCTTTAAGCCTCAGTTTTACCATCTGTAAATTAGAGATAACAATATTTCCCTCGCAGTGAAGATTGTAAAGATAATTTGCCCATAGTCACTGAACATGTATCTTTTCACTCCTCTTTTTCCTATTTGAAGTAAGCTGGCTGTCTGGGGAAGTTAGTCACATAACAATTTGAAACAAGGGCTGAGATAGCAAAATCTCTTTATCATAAATAATGCCAATAAAGACTATTTCTGTGATTATAAGTGACTTGCTCAAGTTGGATTACTTAGAAATATATTCAATAATATCATCTTATCACTTCAGGACTAAAGTCATGGTTTTCCAATCAGAATAACATATTGAGAGATCCTAAGAGGACTAAATTGTGATATAAAGTTCTTAATCACCAAGTTGACACTTTTCCAACACTGTGTGATTTTCTTCACTCATTAAAAAATAAGTCATTGGTGTATCATGGGACATATTTTAAAATCACTTTCAAATACTGTATCAGAATATGAAGAAATATTTTCAGAATGGAATACAACCAAAGACTAGATTAACAATCTATTTGCTGCCATTTCCCAAGTTAAAACAGTTATCCCTCTAGGTTTTTGGTGTGGTTTTTTTGTATACTATTCAGCTTAGCATCTGAATAAACATTAATTTTTAATTAGAATTATCATTATAGTTTCTGGTTCTATGCTTAATATAATATCCCAAACTTATCTGGTAAATGCAGCAAATATTGTATAATATTTCTACAATTCAAAATTGTGACTTAGGACCTTCTAAATTAGTATAAATAAAGAGGAGGGGGAGAGCAAATAAATATAGACTATTCCGCATAAAGCCAGATAGATATACAGTGAATAAATATTACAAATAATGTCATAATTTTCTCTGTTGTGTACCTATTATCATTATTTAATTAGTAATATGCATTATTTTTCATTTTATAAATATAAATGAATCTTTTTATTAAAAATGTTCATCCTTGTATGTTCATCCTCATTAGACTCCAAATGTTGGAGAAAAACTACACAGATGGTGATGACATAAGCAGTGGGCTAGATTGCTCCACGATAGTGTAAATGAGAAGAGAAGAAAGCCAAAGACAGAGCCCAGAGAACACCCACATGAAAGAGACAAAGAGTTGAAGGAGGAGACTGAGAAAGGAGAGGCCAGAGATGTAGGAGGAAATACAGAAGAAAATATTTTAATGAGATCAAAGGGAAGCAAGAGTTTGGAGAAGCTTTACTGATCACAAAAAGGGATCAACAACAGCAAATTCTTCACCAGTCACCAGAGGAAAAGTTGAGAAGACATATCAAAAAGAGAATCAGTGAACTCAATGAGAGCAGTTTCAGTATAGTAGTTGCTTAGAAACCTCTTTGCTTGGATTGAGGTATGGGAGGGAATAGAAACAGTGAGTACAGAATACTCTTTCCAGATTCTTGGCAAAAAAATGGAAGATGAAAGATAGGATGTTAGCTAAGTGGATATATAATAGTGTCAAGATGGTGTGTGTGTGTGTGTGTGTGTGTGTGTGTGTGATTCCTAATATGAAAATAAACTGTTTAAATACATGAAGGGTTTGAAAAACCTGGAAGGGATGAGATCCAGAACTTTATGTAGGGGATAACCTCCGATAAAAGGAAACTTTCAGAGTGATTTGAAGAACATGGGAAAGAATGATTACAAATGCAGTTTTTAGCCCAGCCAGTGTGGCTCAGTGATTGAGTGCCGACCTATGAACCAGGAGGTCACAGTTTGGTTCCTGGTCAGGGTACATGCCCAGGTTGCTGGCTCTATCCCCAGTGTAGAGTGCAGGAGGCAGCTGATCAATGATTCTCTCTCATCATTGATGTTTCTAACTCTCTCTCCCTCTTTTTTCCTCTCTGAAATCAATAAAAATAAGAATGAGGAGGGGAAAATGTTACAGGGATTAAGACCAAAGACTGAATGTGTACAAAAAGTGTGTGCGGGAGGAGAAGGATAGGGCCCGTGAAATAACGGAGAGAGACCTAACAGTCCACATCTATACTTTTCCAGGACACATACTCTGTGTCCAATTGTGTACAGCTGACTGAACCCTATGTTCAGATAACACTGACAGTTATAGGCCTGATTAAACAAATGCAGACAGGCTTCCATGGATACACAAAAGGTCCATTTGGTTTTCAGAACGGAAGGGGCCCACAGTAGTGCAATATTCTGCAAGAATATACAAAGCCAGTGTGAACTTTGACCAGAGACAAGCACTTTATTTTTAATGATCTATTTCAGCTATTAGATGATCTCAACAATTTGTACAAGTCCAGAATGCTGTTAATTTCTTATACAACTGTAATTCAGGAATAATAAGGGAAAACTTACTTGTTTTGGTAATCTACTCCCTCTTTCCACATGGCCAGTCATCAACTAAACCCAATAATTATGAGTAACAGCTCAGAACAGAAGCTGTTTATCTTCTCACCCAAGTAAGCTAAAAGAGGTTAAGAATAGACTGCAATTTACTCTAAGTTCTCTGTTTTTCCCCCTTTGTTGCTCTCAGATAAAAATAAATCAGTTTACCAAGGGATTTTCTGAGGCTCAAATTCTCTGGGTGACTAGGTGAGGTGTGAAGACCATAGGGCTCACTAGGGATAATTTCAATCAGTGGGCACACCAATGGATGGTTTACCCACTGGTTATTTTTGGTTGCTCCAGCTCTCCCAGAGAAAAGCAGGCAGAGGGAAGTAAGGGGTGGCTAACGGTTGAATAGTAAGGAGGTTGGGAGGAGAAAACCCTTCCCACTGTTCTACTGCTTTAGAGAATCTCATTACAAAACCCTGTTTTCCCCAAGTTAACCTCTCCACTGCCATCTACTCTATAATCAGCCCTAGGATAAATAGTGCAATAAGTGACATGGTCTCTGGTGCTCTTGTCCCCCTTTCTGCTTACTTCTCCTACCTGTATTTTCCCTCTTTCAATGTTGAACTCGAATTTCCCTCATGCTATGACTCTCCCTTGTCACCTACCGAGATGTGATCCTGCCCTGTGATTTGGATCTTTTCCCCCTTATTCAACTTTGTGTGTTTTTGCTGAGCAAATGTGTGCGTTTGCTGCACAACACCCAAATGGGACCTTCACATTGGCATGTTCAGAAAACTAGGAGCCTCATAAGAGTCACTTTCAAGCAATGGCATATAGACTCTGCTAGAAAGAATGGTATTTTGAAAGAGCTACAACAATCTGAACAGACATAATATTTTGACCCTTTTGCTCACCTCGACTATGGTCTAATTCAGTGTTAACTCAGGTTGCTTCCAGGTTTTGTTTCCATATGTGGACAATGACTTGGGGGCTTATTTGGGAGAAGAGCCATGCCCATCTGGCTCATCTTCATGTTCACTCACACATTATCTCCCCCCAACATTGAGTTCCACAGTTGTTTCCCAGATTTAATGAGAATGAGCACATGATTATTGATTTTCTCGTTCTGAATCTAAAGATACCAAGAAACACTTTTCCATTTTAATAGCAGTTATTGAAATATCATTTTAAATATTTGCTAGGGATTGTATAATCACTCAATAATTAATTTTTATAATATCTTGTGTAATTAGTTATCCTTAAGAAAGTTTTATAGATAAAGAAATTATGTTGAAATTCTGCTTTAAGAACAAAATTTAGATTTAATCTTCAGATGAAAAATTTTGAAAACTAGAGTCAGGCCAGTTTTTGCTTAATCAGTGACAGTGATTAAGTTGGTGAGATGGCTATTTTCAAATTGGAACTCCTTAACTATCTACTTAGCGCATCTGTCTTTCTCTTAACAAGGCATATTTTGATGATAGGGAAAAATACTTTTCTCTTTAATCACGTATTCAATTCTATTCTCAACTGTATCCAAGAGCATCATCATATGCCAGTGGGTCAATGCCATTACGGTTTCTCTCTCCATTCCTTCTACACCCATCTATCAGCAAGTAGTATAATTACCTCTGTTTCTTAGATCTGTTTTAGTATTTTCATTTTGACTGCTCCAGTCCTTGCCTGGAAGAATAAAATAGTCTTATAATTATTCACCCTGCAGCCATCTTATCCTTACAATTTAAACTCCGCAGTTCAGTACTAGTATAACTTTCATACTCTTTTACAAACACAGATCAGTTCATGTCAAACTCTGCCTCCTGTTTGCATTTCAAATAAAATTGAAGCTCCTTTCCAAGGCTTTGGCTTTGTAGGCCTTGGAAAGGACCTAGTCACTCTTTTCCCTTTAATCCTTTCACTTTCCCCCTTGCTTTTTACAATTCTACCATCATGCTTCAACCATTGCAGCTATCTTATGACTCCTTAAGCATGGTGAGCTTATTTCTACCTCTAGTCTTTGTGCTTGCTTTTTATTAACCTTTGTTCTAATATTGCTAGCATTGTTGTTAATACAACAGGTTTCATTAAACCAGCTAAACTTTATAGAATGCAAGGGAAAACAACGTTATTCTTTCTTAGTACTGCTCTATTGTTAAATTGTTTTGTTTTGTTTTCAGCCATGAATAAAATCCTGGACAGATCCCATAGCTTATTTGATGACTTTCAGATAGGAAAAGGTAAAGGTCCAGTAAAATCTAATGCTGTGGTTCTTAACAGATGAGGCACCACTCACTGGGAATCATTGGAAATTCATGGGGTGCTTTCAATTGTTATATTGGTGGGGGATAAGACTGAATGGCATTTGACTAGATAAGGGCCAGAGAGACTAGGATTTCAGCCAATGTGAACACTTGCTCTTTAATGGCTTTTGAATGCCTTGCTGGATATTCATGTACATGAGAAATATAAATGCAATGCAGTTTTTGCTTTGGTTTACTATACATTAAGTGTTCCAAAATTGCAAACACTGAATAAGTCAAAAGACTATTGGATATTGTCCTGTATAGAACTTGGCCAAGAATTGTTCACCATTTCAGAAAATCACTTTACTAACAAACATACCATTTGTGGTATAGAAATAACCAATACAACCCACTTATATAACTGTTGCATTCATGTCAATTCTGTATATATGTTCTTTAGTCTTTATTTCAAATGGTTAAATATAAAGAAAAAACATTAATTATACTTAATTGAACACTGTTGCTTCACTTCAATCCAGACTTGTTCATTAATAGTTACAAGCATTTGATTTATGTTATCATCTAGTGTAGTCATGCCAAAGCATTTATATACTGAAATGTGTATTGTTTTATCATATAGTGCTTTTCTTTATCTTATTTCTCCTTTCTACTATATTTAGAGCAATACATTTCTCTGTTTATTTTTAAATTATGTGTATAGGTAAGTTGCATTATTTATACATTTTACTTCAGAATATTAAAGAGGTATGTTGTAAAATATTTTTTATAAAAATAAGACATTTAGTCTAAAATGATTGATTGAGGTATGGAGGTTGAAGGTAGGGGATGCAATGATATAAGAAAAAAAATCTTATAATCTTATATGATTGCAGCCCCCATCCCCAAACCTCAACCTCTGCACCCTACCCACAGGAATGCAGCTCAATCCCATAATGTCCTTTCTTCTTGCTTTGCCCTCAGGGAAGCCTGTGAGCCCAATTTCATTCCAATTTATGCAGCCTCCAAATTTCAGAGGGCACAGCTGTTCGGGTGGTTTTTCTTAAACTCAACTAAGGGAAAGGGGAAAGAGGGAAACATGACAGTACTTCAGCGAATTCTCCTCTGAACAAAATTGCCTCATCAACACAACAAATGTCCTTTTATTACTCTTGTAAGAACGGTACATGTGATGACCTGAGGAGAATAAAGCAGCTTGGCTTTTGCCACCTCTTTTTCAAAACCCCCATAGATTTTCTGGTGCCTTTTTTTGAATTTGAGAGATTGAGAACCTCTGCCACAAACCTTAGGCAAGAAATTCTTCATTTTAACATTTGTAAAGGTGAGAATTCCTCTAGGAAGAAATCTGAGCATTGGGTAAGAACGTAATTCTAAAATGATCAGCTCACTATTGAATATATTTTTACTCAAATGTTAGTATCACCGGCACATCTTGTATATTTGATACCCAGTGGATAATTTTTTAACATCTCAGTCCTTGTATGACAAAATTATATGTAATCCCCATGCTAACCACAAAGAAAATATCTCTAGAATATAAACAGAAGTATGTAACTCAGAAATAAATCAGAATACACTTAATGTCATGGAGCTGTACAGTTTAAAATGGTTAAGATGGTAAATTTTATTTTATGTATATTTGGCCAAAATAAAAAAAAAACTCATAAAAATGCAGTAATTGATTAGAATTTACACAACAAAAGATTGAGGGTGGGAGAATTATGTTGTCATTGATATTGTTTACAATTCCTAGTATATGATACTAATAAAAATAAGATTATTTTGCCTGGCTGGCGTGTCACAGTGGTTGAGCATCGACCTATGAACCAGGAGGTCACGGTTTGATTACCAGTCAGGGCACATGCCAGGGTTGTGGGCTTGACCAATGATGCAGCCGATCAATGATTCTCTCTCATCATTGATGTTTCTATCTCTCTCTCCTTCTCCCTCCCTCTCTCTGAAATAAAAAATATATTTAAAAAAGATTGTTTTGAATTGATTTTCTTTTATATTCTCACAGACAGTATGCCCCTTATTGCTTACACCTAGGGCATATCACTTCCCACTTCCCCACCATTTGTACACCAGTACAGATGGTTACTTTTATGTGTCAACTTGACTGAGCCATAGAATGTCTAGATATTTGCTTAAGCATTATTCTGGGTATATCTTTGAGGATATTTCTGTGTGAGATTAACATTGGAATTGGTAGACTGAATAAAGTGCCCTCCCTAATGTGGGTGGGTCTCATTCAATCAGGCTGAGTAAAAAATTCACTCAAAGTACTTGGCTTTTTTTATCTAGGACACTGATCTTCTCCTGCCTTAAGACATGGATTCGGACTGGAATTAGCCATCGGCTCTCCTAGGTCTCTAGCTTGCTGACTGAAGAACTTGATGATACTTCTCAGCCTTCATAAATAAATAAGTAAATATATATATATATATATATATATATATATATATATATATATATATATATATATATATCATATGCATAATGTGTGATCATATCCTATAAATACTGTATATATAAAGGGTGTCCCAAAATTCACGCAAGAAGTAATTTTGATAGACAATACAGGTTTATAATTAAAAATTGTAAATCTTTTATTGATTCATAAAGTATATAGTATAGGGTTATGTATGGAGTATCATATTGGGTAAATGGCCTCCAAGGCTTTGCTGGCACATACGCACTCTTTTGTTGAAATTTTCCATGACCGTTTTGCATAAATGTGGCTGAATTTCGATGAGGCTCATTTTCACCCTGATGGCTGGGTTAATCGACAAAATTGTCGCATTTGGGGCTCAGAAAATCCACGCGTGATTGTTGCGAAACAAATGCATCCACAGCGTGTCACTGTTCGGTGCGGATTTGGGGCTGGAGGCATCATCGGACCATTCTTCTTCGAAAATGCGGCTGCTCAGGCAGTAACAAAAGAGTGCGCACGTGCCAGCAAAGCCGTGGAGGCCATTTACCCGAAATGCTATTCCACACATAACCCTGTACTGTATCCTTTATGAGTCAATAAAAATTTACAATTTTAAATTATAAACCTGTGTTTTCTATCAAAATTTATTCTTGTGTGAATTTTGGGACACCCTTTACATAATACAGATACTATTAGATTTACATATTGCAAACTCTATTATGCATATATATATAATTTATTATATATGTCAATTTCTTTTTTTAAATATATTTTATTGATTTTTCACAGAGAGGAAGGGAGAGAGATAGAGAGAGTTAGAAACATCGATGAGAGAGAAACATCGATCAGCTGCCTCTTGCACATCCCCCACCGGGGATGTGCCCGCAACCCAGGTACGTGCCCTTGACTGGAATCGAACCCGGGACCTCTCAGTCCGCAGGCTGACGCTCTATCCACTGAGCCAAACTGGTTTCGGCTATATATGTCAATTTCTCTGGAGAACCCCAATGCAATATCTATTTAGTAGAATCACCTTCCATAATCACATAAGCCAATTCTAATAAATCATATATACCAGGGTTGGCAAAAGTAGGTTTACAGTTGTGAGTATGAAAACACAGACTTTATTCTTATATTATTTATTTTTCCATATGAACAACTATTAACCTACTTCCGTCCACCCCTCTATAATAAATATAATCATTATATAATAAACCCCATATATAACCAATAGGATACATGTACATGTATATCAAATCTATAATTCTGTCTATATATTTTCATTATACTGGTTTTGTTTCCCTGGAGAGCCGTGACTAATACAACCATAGTTTAGTAGAATTATTTATTTGGACTGGGGAATGTATCCTGAAGGTATATTAAAATCTTAATCTCACTGGATTAGGGATCCTCAACTATTATGTCTGAGGAACGACTTTTTCTTTTGTAAACTCATACAAAAAAGTCTCTGTCAAGGACTCTTCTAACCTCTAGGACAGTGGTCGGCAAACTGCGGCTCGCGAGCCTCATGCGGCTCTTTGGCCCCTTGAGTGTGGCTCTTCCACAAGATACCACGTGTGGGCGCGCATGCACAGTGCGATTGAAACTTCGTGGCCCATGCGCAGAAGTCGGTATTTTGTGGAAGAGCCACGCTCAAGGGGCCAAAGAGCTGCATGTGACTCGCGAACCGCAGTTTGCCGACAACTGCTCTAGGATATCTTGTTGAACAAGGTAGACAAGCCTCTTGCTTTTGTGGCCCTTGCATGCTTGCATGGGGGAGAGGCAAACCTCTTAGGTCACCAGACTTGGAGTGGAGCATGGGGTAGGAGGAGATGAAGTATGCTGATAGTTTCCTTCTACAGCTCCTTACATTTGGATCCTGTATTTGGTAGAACTGGGTAATAAATAAATTTATTACAATGTAGCCGATTGAGGAGCTTTCTCAGATGAAGACAACTTGCAAATAGATATTAATACACTGAGCTGAAATCAAAGCACTATATTTCCTCCAATGTCACTGTTTGTTATATTTCTGTTTATGTTGTTAGCATTTTAAATCTATACATCTTTTTTTTTAAATATATTTTATTGATTTTTTTACAGAGAGGAAGGGAGAGGGATAGAGAGTTAGAAACATCGATGAGAGAGAAACATCGACCAGCTGCCTCCTGCACACTCCCCACTGGGGATGTGCCCGCAACCAAGGTACATGCCCTTGACTGGAATCGAACCTGGGACCCTTGAGTCCGCAGGCCGACGCTCTATCCACTGAGCCAAACCGGTTAGGGCTACATCTTTTTTGTGGATTGCATTATCTATTAGGCCATGTCAAAAAAAAGAGAAGAAGAACAATGGCTTTTCATCTTAGTGTAAAAGTCTACAAGGCCCCACACCATTTGCACCCCATCCCCAACACACACACACACACACACACACACACACACACACACACACAGCCCTGTTTGACTTCAACTCTCTCCCTTTCTCACTCTCCCATCATTGATGTTTCTATCTCTCCCTCTCCCTCCTTCCTCCCTCTTTGAAATCAATAACAATATATATTTTTAAAAAAGAAAATAAGAGAAAAACACTTCAGAAAAATATTCCAGCCCTGACCAGTTTGGCTCAGTGGATAGAGCATCGGCCTGCGGACTCAAGGGTCCCAGGTTCGATTCTGGTCAAGTGCACGTACCTTGGTTGTGGGCACATCCCCAGTGGGGAGTGTGCAGGAGGCAGCTGATCGATGTTTCTCTCTCATCGATGTTTCCAACTCTCTATCCCTTTCCCTTCCTCTCTGTAAAAAATCAATAAAATATATTTTTTTAAAAAGAAAATATTCCAGTTTCAGACAGACACAGCCAAATAGTAGCCAACACAACAGTTGTCTTTTCGCTCTCATTCTTGCTTCCTCTGATGAAGTAGGTAAATAAAATAAGAATAAATAATTCATTTGTTAGAACACATAACTTAAAATGTTAAAAAATATTCTAATATACAATGTTTAATCAAAATGTTGAACTACATTTCTAGAGAAGAAGTCTACGGGTAGAATGTGAGAATTTCACATTCGTATATTATTTCTCATTTAGACAAATTGAAGTTTTACAGGAAACAGTCTGTTTCTTTATCAGATAACGAAGACTTTTAAGCTATTTTGTTTTAAAAAGCATGAGTTTAGCAGTTTTCTACCTAATCCTACCTCTTTGCATGCTGTTGCCCTTATCAGAAAGGCTTCCCCTGTCCATCTATCTACATGCCATTAATTCTTCAAGGCCCAGTGTCAAAGTTATGACAGGGGAGGAACATACTAGTATGTATTAATGAATGAATTCCACTATTCTTCAGTTACAAATTTCACCTGTGAAATCATGATTCTTGGTAGTGTGAAGAGAACTTCTAAATGTAGTCTTCACTGGGAAGGAAGTGATTTGTAGCTCTGTTTCCACAATCCCCATTGGTTTCACCATAAACAGTTTCTGGAACATTGTGGGTGCACAATTAATATTTGATAATTGAATGAGTGTTTCTGAGTCTTTTTGTACTCATAATTCAGCTTAATTGTGCCTTGAACCATTAGAGAATGAGCCTGCATCAGAGCTCATATACTGTGTAGGAGAGCCATGACAATTCCCCAACCAGGCATGTTTTCATATTCCCATATCCTGTAAATACTAGAGGCCCAGTGCACAAAGTTTGTACACTCGGGGGGGGGGGGAGGGGGCCTCAACCCAACCTGCACCCTCTCGCAATCCAGGAGCCCTTGGGGGATGTCTGACTGATAGCTTAGGCCCGCTCTCTGTGGGGAGCAGGCCTAAGCTGGCAGTCAGACATCCTTAGTGCTGCCATCCTTAGAGGCAGAAGAGGCTCCCACCACCACAGCTGCACTTGGCAGCCGTGAAGCTGGCTTCTGGCTGAGGGGCACTCCTCCTGTGAGAGTGCACTGACCACCAGGGGGCAGCTCCTGTGTTGAGTGTCTTACATTATAGTGACCGGTCATTCTGCCATTCAGTCAATTTGCTTATTAGCCTTTTATTATATAGGATACAGCCTCCTAATTGCTTCCTGCACTACCCACAGTATGCACATAATGCTGGGTAATGGGTTTGGTTAGTGCAGTTCTCCCTTATGTATAACCATGACAATGCTGTCTACTCATAGTTTAAGTGGCTGTGAAGGTTAACTCAATGTGAGATGACTTGATGACTTGCTTTGCATGCAGGGGGACTCTGTACATTTTATTTTTTTAATCATCATAAGAACACTCTCTCTGCTTCTTCCATGAAGCAAAATATCTATTTACAGAACAAACTAGCATAAAAATTCTAAACCTCAAACTAATATCTAAAGGCACTGTTAGTTAACCTGTGAAATGGAAGGATAAAGGACTCAATGATTATCCTCAAGCTTCTATTATCATCTGAAATTTAGATATTGTCAACAGAATTTGTCTCACCATTTTGCACAGAAAGAATCATATTTTGGAAGGTGGTAAAAGTGCAGAGAATAGAATTCTAGTGCATCCTGCACATTTTGTCTCTGCGCAGGTTCCCAGCTATGACATGTGGCCAAGTTCTCCATGTAAGGAAGCATTTTCATTCCAGGGTTTGCATTTATTTTTCATGCGAATATTTGGATGCTGCCAGAATCCCACCCAGAAACCACTAATCTGATCAAATTTAGGCCAACTCTCCTTTTACTGTTAATTGGAAATACAAGATATGCTTAAATATCAAATAGGGCAAGCTGTTTTTAACACACACACACATGCACACACTTCCATATTCTGGCAGAAAATTTAGAAAAGATTTAAAAATTAAATACACATCCTACTTCAGATCTGTTAATAATTATGTCATTATATAAACATTCTATGAGGGATTCACAGATATTTTGGATTTAAAATTACTCAAATTTTGCCGAAACCAGTTTGGCTCAGTGGATAGAGCGTCGGCCTGCAGACTGAAAGGTCCTAGGTTCGATTCGGGTCAAGGGCATGTACCTGGGTTGCGGGCACATCCCCAGTAGGAGATGTGCAGGAGGCGGCTGATCGATGTTTCTCTCTCATCAATGTTTCTAACTCTCTATCTCTCTCCCTTCCTCTCTGTAAAAAATCAATAAAATATATTTTAAAAAAATAAAATAAAATAAAATAAAATTACTCAAATTTCAATTACATTTCAATTAGTTTTATTATTGACTTATTGCAGGTAAATTTTTCACAGAAGTTTCCATCATTTCCTTTAGGAAGAATGTATATGAGTTAGAAATAGCCTAAAACTCATTTCCAAATGATAGAGCGAGTATGTTTCATACTAACCTTGAAAAAAATGTATTGGGGTGACATTGGTTAATAAAATTATGTAAGTTTCAGGTGTACAGTTCTATGATACATCATCTGTGTATTGTATTGTGTGTTCACCACCCCAAGTCAGGTCTCCTTCCATCACCATTTATCCCCTCTTTATCCTCTTCTACCTCCCCCCAGCCCCTTTTGCTCTGGTACTCACCATACTGTTGTCTGTGTCTATGAGATGTGCTGTTTCTTTTCTTAATTCCTTCACCTTTTTCACCAAGCCTCCAAATCCCTTCCCCTCTCTCCCCTCTGAGAGTTGTCTGTTCTCTGTATCTAAGAGTCTTTTTTTATTTTGTTTGTTAGTTTATTTTTGTTAATTAGTAATAAAGAAGTCCAAGTTAAGGCAAATTGACACTTTATTCTAAACTTATAGCATCATCAAAGAAAGATAAAATAGAATTTGGTTCATTGATATGTCAGTCTTAATTTTCACATGGAATATCTAATGTGTTGCAATCTCAGCATTATATAGAATTGAAACTCTTCTAGGCAAAAATTGCTTTTTTTCTTTTCTCTTGTTTCTATATAATTTACCATCTTTAAAACATTGTGCACATTTCTGATTCTTTGTATACTGATTATGGAAATGTTGATTCAGACCTATAAATTTGATTTCTTAGGTTGATTGCTTTTTTAGTGAGACTAGCTAAAGGAATAGTAATATGGTGCCTGAAATTTGGCTTAAAAAGTAGATTTTCATTAACGAACCCCTTCTAGCCACAGTTGGGTTAACAAAACAAACAATCAAAAGTGCAATAAGGCCGTAACCAGTTTTGCTCAGTGGATAGAGCTTCGGCCTGCAGACTGAAGGGTCCCAGGTTTGATCCCAGTCAAGGGCATGTACCTTGGTTGCAGGCACATCCCCAGTGGGGAGTGTGCAGGAGGCAGCTGATCGATGTCTCTCTCTCATCGATGTTTCTGACTCTCTATCCCTCTCCCTTCCTCTCTGTAAAAAATCAATAAAACATAAAAAAGTGCAATAAGGTAAATTTGTCACTGATTTTTTTTTAAAAATGGATTCATTGTCAAAATTAAGAGGGGGAGGCATGAAAACATGTTGAAGTAAGGAACTCTGAACTTTTGTTCCTTTATAAAAGCAATGAGAAAATTGATCAAAAATTGGTCAAAATCAACTTTTTCTTATACTCTGCAAATGAACCAAAGGCTTGTAGCAAAACAGGGAAGTGTTTAGTCAAGAAATATGGCTGTATCTAGATAAGAGCAGCAAGATCGGTAGCATTTTAACTTACCTTAATCCCACCCACTTTCTCCAGTTTTGAAAAATAACAGCCTGCATTCTCAGTGCTAGAGAAAGCAGAGGAGGGCTGGAGATCTTTCAAAATTTCACTCCCAAATAGGAGTTATTACCAAGTAGTTCCCTGGAAGACACCATTTAAAAGGCTTGTCTTCTTTTGAGCTCACTCAAGCTCTCCCAGTGCTATTTTTCCATGGGTGATGTAGGTAAATTTCTCAAGTGTTTTAACAGCATATGTGCCTGAAGTGATGGGTAGCAGTTGACGCAAACAATAGATTATCCAGGGAACTTGAAATGAAAAGCTGAGGAATGAGGCTTTGAAGATCACAAACACGCAAAGGCTTTTAAAATGTTCATGAAAGACCTAAGAAGACTATAATCTCTTACCTGTAACTGAACTTGAGAGTCAACAGGAATGGAAGGTTAAGGCAGAGTTGAAAACTACCTGGTGAAATGTTAAAGGCATGCCCCAATACAATGACACACACATACACAGACCACACAAATACACACACACACACACACACACACACACACACACACACACACGGTAAAGATTTGGAGACTTATTGGTTCCAGACATTAGCTGACAACTAAAATAACCAGAGGCTTCAGTGGCCCCGCACAATAAATATACAGACTTTACAAAATTAGTTCAGAAAAGTCACTAGACAAACAACTGCTAGAAGCAGCAGCAGCAACAAACCCTGGTGGCAGGATTGCATTTCCATAATTGCCATATTTTACTATTTGACAATGTCCAGTTTTCAAAAAAAATAATTAGAGCAAAAACAAAAGTATGACCCTTATACAGGAAAACAAGCAATCAAAAACTATCACTGAAGAAATCCAGACATTGTTGTTTTGTGTGGGTTTTTTTTGTTGTTGTTGCTGTTTTTGCATTTATCCTGCCTGGTGTTCTCTAAGCCTCCTGAGTTTGTGGTTTGGTGTCTGACAGTAATTTGGGGAAAACTCTCAGTCATTGTTGTTTTAAATATTTCTTCTATTTCGTTCTCTTTCTCTTCTTCTGGTATTCCTATTACAAGTATGTTGTACCTATTGTCCCACAGTCCTTGTACATTCTGTTTCTTTTTTTTTTTAATCTTTGTTCTCTTTGATTTTCAGTTTTTTAGCTTTAAATTGGTATATTCTCTAGCTCAGAGATTCTTTCTTTAGCCATGTCCAATCTCTTAAGTCCATCAAAGGCATTCTTCATTCCTGTTACAGTGTTTTGATCTCTAGCAATGGGGTAGGGCTGTTCTTAGAATTTGCATCCCTCTGTTTACATTGTCTATCTGTTCTTGCATATTATATACTTTATCTATTAAAAACATTAGCATAGTATCATAGCTATTTTTAAATTATTGGTGTGATAATTCCGACATACCAGCCATATCTGGGCCTGCTTCTGACTCTTTCAAAATGTGTTTTTTGCCTTTGGGTCTGTCTTGTAATTTTTTATTGAAAGCTGAATATGATCTACTGGGTAAAAGAAACTGTTGTAATAGGTCTTTATTAATGTGGTGGTGAGATGTGAGGGAAGGAAAGTGTTCCACAGTCCTATGATTTGGTCTCAATCTTTTACTGAGCCTGTGCCTCTGGACTGTGAACTTCACATTGATTTTTTAGGTTCTCCTTTTCCCTTATATGGGACAGGATGGCTAAAGTGGGCTGGAGTTGAGTATTTTCCCTCCCCAGGTTACTTAGGCTCTGGTTAACTCTTTTCCCCTCACAGCATGCCGTGTTAAGAAGAATAGAGTGCTCTAGAGCAGTGGTTGGCAAACTCATTAGTCAACAGAGCCAAATATCAACAGTACTTTTCAAAATAGACTCGCCCAGGCTGAAACCAACTTCTGCGCATGGGCCACGAAGTTTCAATTGCACTGTACATGCGCGCCCGCACGTGGTATTTTGTGGAAGAGCCACACTCAAGGGGCCAAAGAGCTGCATGTGGCTCGCGAGCCGCAGTTTACCGACCACTGCTCTAGAGTATTTCAGCATGGTTACTTTTCTCCTCCCCCTGCAGGAAGCCCAAGGTGATTTTGCTTGTATACTTACTATGGGAATCTGGTAAAGCTTCTGGAGGTAAATCTCACAATAGTGTGCCCTTCCCTCCCCTCGCCCCCCATGATTGGGTGGCCCTGGAGTTTATGACTCTAAGAATTGTCCAGGGTGTGCTTACAGCAAATTGCCAATTCTAGTCAGGTTTTCTTGTCCTGGCACTGATTCCCATGGCAGTTTCCACTCATGAGTCTCTACTCAGGTAAGCTGCAACTCCTTGTATTTGCTTGTCTGTCTTTTTATCCTGAAGGCAACAGTTTGCCTTGTGTGCTCTCTTCTCTTATTCTTCCTTCTCTTATGGATCCAAGAATAACTTTTGATTTTTCAGTCTGTTCAGCTTTTTTAGTTATTGTTAGCAGAGAGTGGTGACTTCTAAACTTATTAAGTGTGGAACCAGAAACCATAACTTCCCTATTTCACTTTATAATTGATGGCTTATTAATGTTGGTTTGTGATGCAGTAAAGATTTAACATGAATAATTTGGAAACAAATGTACAAGATTTATCCAAAAATATTCAAGTCTATCTCTGGATGTCTAAAAGGATGGAGACCCTTAAAATTTAATGGGTAGGAGAAGGAGAGATGCTCATAATCTTTTCTAGGTGGTTAAAAGCTATGCCAGTGTTCATTGAAAGAGAGGTCACACTTGTGGATATGGATCCTCCAACTCAAAGGGAATTCAATGTGAGGAAACACGCTAAGAAGCCATTTTTCCTATTTTAATATTTTTCCAAGGGAAAACTCTGTATTTACTTCCTACAATCTTTACAGTGCTAAATTTCAGATATCCAGTATAGTAGAAAAGTTAGAAGCCTAAGACGCTGTTAAATCAGGCTTTATGGTAAACAAACCCTAACTTACAAATGTGAAATGAGCACTGGTTTTATTTTATGGATACTGTTTTATTGACACCCAACTTCTTTTCATTTTATACTTAAAATATTCAATTGAAAGTAAGAAAACATACATCATGCATTTGTTAGTAAGAACCTGAAAAGAGTTATTCCAAAGTGCATACATCTGGTAGTAACTTAAAATATTTAAAATATTACTAGGCTTCATTGGTGATTTAGTATCATAATTACCCATGAAAAGGTAAGTTCCTACTTTATTGTGTGAATTAATTACCAGCCCCATGAGACAACACCTGGGGTCCTTATTTAATGCTTCCCTGTTTCCATTAACAATGTTCATGCATTCAGAGCATTCTGGGAGTAAACTTACAAAGGTATTTTTTATTGTACAAGTCACAGTGGTTCTTAGTGTTTTATATAGACATTGAAACACTGCAACTATTGATTGCTCTTGTAGCATTACAACTGAGTCAATAAATAGTGATAAAACTATAAATTAGGTGAGCCTCCTGGATATCTTTATCTTTATATTATTCTTGCCATTGGCCTAGTCTGGTAAGAAATGGAAAAAAGGGCCTTTAATCATTATGCATGCTGATATGTAGATTTCCGCCACTGAAACATCTTGAGGAAGAAACAGGATTTTTAAAAATCTCCTCCACTTGCCTTAGTATGATACCCTCCTTAGTACTAATAACAGTAGCAGCTCTTCTGAAGATTTGGTAAGATTAGTTTAAAAATCCAAAAGATCCTGACTGTTCTCAGTAGATTAAAGAATACTTGGCTACCTTTGACATTCCTGCAAGTGATCAAGCCTTCAAAAAAGAATTTAACTGATTTATTTTTAGTTTTCATAGATTGATTTATGAGAGAGAGAGAGAGAGAGAGAGAGAGAGAGAGAGAGAGAAAAGAAGAAGAAGAAGAAGAAGAAGAAGAAGAAGAAGAAGAAGAAGAAGAAGAAGAAGAAGAAGAAGAAGAAGAAGAAGAAGAAATTTGTAGATTGTTATTCCACTTAGCTGTGCATTCATTGGTTAACTCTTATATGTGCCCTGACCAGGGATTGAACCTGCAACCCTGGCACATTGGATGTACTACCCAGCCAGGGCCCCTGATTTTTTCCACTCTCCTTTTCTGCATGTTCAAAGGTCCCCGAGACCACCCTCAGCTCTGATAATTAGCTAACAGGACTCACAGGATTCCTTGGAACCCATTATACTTAGTTTATTACAGTGGAAGGATGTAGATTAAAATCAGCCAAAGGAAGAGACACAAGAGGCAGAGTCCAGGAAAACTACATGCGGAGCTTCTGCTGCCCTCTCCCAGTAGAGCTGTAGAGAGTGCTAACTTTCCAGATAACAATGTGTGGCAATACACATAGAAAATTGCCAACCAGGGAAGCTCATTCAAGCCTTCATATCCAGAGATTTTATTGGACCTCAGTCAGGTAGATCTTGTTTGTCACCCATGGGGCTGACCACAGTCTCCAGCCCCTCTATTAGTCAAGCTGATACTGCACGACCCAAAGCCCCCACATTAAATCACATTGTTAGCCTAACTGGTGTGACCCCAAAGCTCACAGATAAACAAAGACACATTTATCAGGCCAGGCATTCTAGGGACTTAGAGGTGACTTTCTGGGAACACAAGATGGAAGCTACACTTCTCTTTGGGCAAGGTTAAATTCTTTGCTATACAAGTTGTAAGGCAACACTTGAAAGGAAAAAATATTTAAATTCTATAAGGGTATATTATCTGGACACACCTGTCCTAATGTAAATTAAGTATTACAGATATTATATAATGTGCAGGCTGGCATTCTCTTAATAATAATGTCCTATAAATATGTACATTAAAATGGTAAAGGGAAATGAACTTGAATTTGACTTCAAGGAAGCAATGGCTTTCTCTTCCTCCTCTTATACTAAATATTGAAAGAGTTTTGCTTATTGAGAGAGCATTCAATGAGAAAAAACAACATATTTTGTGCTTTATTAAGATACATTAATCAACTTTCATTCACTTGTTCTGGAAACCCCTCCCCCTAATCCATTGGGTATGCTGCCTGCATATTTCCCTAGTGTGCTCATCTGGGTATCTGAGTTACATGCCCACCCCAGATCAGAATCAGCATTAAATGATGCAGTTAAACACAGAGACAGGAGAGACACAAAGCTTCTAAATGTCCATCACAGGATGCCCAGACCCTTGGGCTGGGCACACGCTCCTCACCTCTGCCCTATGGCTTTTACCGTGAGATCTTCACAGTAACAAGCAAAAGTAACCCCTATATTTATGATGTCTAAAAACAACAATACAAACTCTGAAGTCACCATGGAAACTGCCTCCCACTAGCATTTGCCTTTCAGAGATTTTTAGAAGCATTTATCCTCAACAAATCAGGAGAGAGAAAAATTGAGGCAGATGACCTTAATTATGAATGTGCTTACTAGAAGGAGATTTACCAAGAAATAAACAAAGAAGAAGGGGTCTTTAATCCAAACTTCATTAAACATTTATTTTAAAAAGCCTTAACTTACCTATCTCCCAGAAAAATCCTTTAAAGGAGCATTTAAAATGCAGCCTTTATAAGTGCTTGGTTTTACATTTTCATAAATATTTATATTATAAAGTAATATGTATTTGAATTTCCCTTTTGAAATCTGTTTTATTGATAAATTTGATATTTTTATGAGGAAAAATTGTCAGGAATAGAGAGCCAATTCATAACTTGGTACCTTTAGAAAATAAAAACTCTGCATAATAGATTTTTACTTCAATCAGGGAGCAAGACGACTGGTATATTTAGAGCTGGTCTCCTAAAGAGTGCAGCCTAAGGAAGGGAGGTAAAACAGAAACATAAGAAGGAAAGAAAGTGTTTGCAGAAGTGTTATGTCAAAGCCAGAGATCCGCCTTGTTTGCAAAGTCATAAAAGTAGGAATAATTCCATCTAAGGTGGAAGTAAGATTCAAATATGATTTTCTACCTTCAATAGCCAACAGGTCTTAGGGAGATCTCATATTGTAACAGGAATTGAAGTTAGGTTCCCTTTCTTCCTTAAGTTTTCATAGTTTCTCCAACAGAAATCAATTTATTGGCATGTGAAATCAATCTCCCCATCTTTCATGTTCCTAAAGCATGCTGTGCCTCCCTCAAGCCACCTAATAATATTCTGCCTTATGTTTTTGTTATTTTTGTATCTCTCTCTAGTACAAAACCTTTTGAAAATAGAGAATACCTCATATATCTTTTTTACCCGATAAACCTTAGCACAAATCCTCACATTTGTGAAATAAATTGAGAAATCCCAGCTCAGATTGGTGCAAGAGGAGGTCTAGGAGACGTTCAGTTCACAGGGAGGCTTTTTATTCTTAATCAAATAGTTTCCTAACAAAAGTAACCAGAAAGTGATCTCCTTAAACAGGAAAACTCACTAATTAACTTTGTAATTTGCTGTTTTTTTCTCAAGAATATCTAATATGGAAAGCAACACACTTGCCTCTATAGAGTGTTTGGCATAAGCTAACACACATATAGTACAGTAAAGATCAAGGAGGAAATCTTTCCCATTTCCTGCTAGAATTGACTACTAGAATATTCATCAGTGAGATAGCGAAGACGATGACCTTTAAGTTAATTTGAATTCATGAATATTTTCCAGATCATAGATGGGTTCTGAAAAATATAACAGCCCACAAGTTGTCCACCAATTTACATCACCTGGATGATCACCATGAAGCTACGTATTACAGTAGGGAAAATAAAACAGCCTGAAGAAGAAAATGTAGAACAAATGCTAATTTTTCAGTTCAGTAAACATTTGCTGATTACATATTTCTGTACAAATTGCTGAGTTAGGTGCTGTGCTATGGAGGAAACAAAGATGTATCAAATAATTGCTACTACCTGTTAAGTACCAGCTAGAGGCCATGGACTTTATATTTAGTTCCCATAGCAACCCTGTAACATGGATATTTGTTGCCACCAATTTATCAACAAGAAAATGAGGGCTCTGGGAAGTTAGATAACTGGCCCAAGGTTATGGAGCTACTAAGGCATAAAATCCAGATGTGAACCCTTATCTGACTCTAGAATCCATGTTATTCCCATTAATCAAAGTCCCTTCCTTTAAGGAGTGCTGAGTCACTTTTATTCTGATTTATATAATTAGATGTTACATTATATAAACCAATTCTAAAAGAACATATTCTTTGATTATTTATATGAGTTTATTTTTGTCCTCAACTAGGTTATATAAGCTCCCAGAGGGCAGAGAACATACCACAATTCTGTAACTTTCCTTGAAGTGCCTAATATGGTGCCGAATATATGAAAAATCCCCCATCTATACTAGTGGTTTCATAAATTTTGCCTCAGCCAGATTTCAGAAGTATAAGACAGTTAATACTTGTCATCCAAGGGTAAGAGAGGAAGGAAAAATGAGTATATCATAATAATAGCTTATACTAATTGACCATTAAGTCCCATTTTATGTATATTATCTTATTTAATTCGCAAAACCATACAAAGTAGGTTTTATTTTCCTCATTTTGCAGATGAGAAAGCTCAGGCTCAGAAAAATTAAGTACCTGGCCTATGATCACAGAATCAGCAATTGATGAAGCAAGAATTCAAACGTCACTCTGTCTAACCAGAGTTCATGCTCTTTACTCTTTCACTCTCTTCTATTCTAAGACCCAATAGATTGGAAAGTGCACCCTTGATTTAACAAGTTTTTCAAAGAAATAAAGAATACAACCAAATTAAATAAATCAGTTTATTGAAAAACATATTCCAGTTTCAGACTGGGAAAATAGGTGCCTCAAGAGGCAAGAAAATGAGTTCCGTTATATTTGCAATATATTTTAGTTCCCTTTGAATGGGGAAGTCACAAAGACAGAGAACTTCTGCAGTTTGGTATTAATGGCATTTAGCAAAGTACTGAAAAAGCTCAAAGATTTCAGGCATTCAGTACATAATCTTTTGAATTACAGGCTTCTTATGCACTTATGAATAAGTAACACCAGCCATATGACCTATCTCAAAGGGTTCAAACTGATTGAAAATTTGTTGAGGCAATTTTTAATGAGGCTTTATAGCTCCAACATAAGAGGGGGTTTGTTTTTATTTGTAAAGAATGCCTTCAAGAAACATTTTCAAAATAGCTCTCCCCCCTAGTCTGGAAGCTTTCCCATCCTCTCCACTCCCATATCACTCATCCTATGATGGATCCTAATTACCTCTGACCTGACCTAAAACATCCAGCTAGCCCAGACTTTAGTAAGAGTCCTGGTGGGATCCACAAGACTGTGAGAGTTGAGTGGAGATTCCCTACGTTTTTTGTATTACTTACAGGATACTACCTCCAGTCTCTCAAAAAATGGAATCCTTTTCCTTTTGTGGTCCTTGTAATTTTTTAATTTGTCAGACCTAACGTTTCCCTCAGGTGTGAATTAGAAATAAAAATAGATCTCTGTGAATTGGGTTACTAGAGGCCCTGCAAAAAAAAAAATATCAGATCTGTAAGACTGATGAGAGCAAGAGAAGTTAGGCAGGGGATCTTTCTGGTTCCTTGCTGTATTTAAATGCATTTAATATGTCATATACTACGATACAATATTGCCTTTCTTAAATTGGGAAGACCGATCTCTGGTAAAACCCAGTATCACACAATTCGCAATTGCCTTTACAGCTCCCTCCTATTCTACAGCAACCAGCATCAGGATAACTTTTCTGATTCCAGTTCTTTTCTACTTTGCTTAATGGTAACAATAAATATCCCACTGGACTCCTTGGGACTCATTTAATACACTTGCCATGTACTGTGGACATCTTCTTGGCTTGAATTGAGGGTTGTAATCAAGGGCTTTATAGCTCTACATTAATTAGCACTTATTATTTGAAGGTCTTGGTAAATTACTCTCAACCCTGAATTTTATGACTTTCAAGTAATCCAAGTCAACTATTTATCTGTCTCCTGTTCATACCCAGGGTTGCAAGATTTGCAGTCTAGGATGTAATTGTTCCACATTTTAGGTTGCTTCCAGTAAAATAAATTTTTTTGTAATCAGAGAGATAAATAATCCCATTATCATGCAGAAGATTTGGCATGTGAAGAACATTCTATGCAGGGAACATTTCATTCTGTTGGTACAAAGCTTCCAGTCTCCATGATGACGATAAAAGTCAGATACAAGTTCTGCTCATGGGAATGAATTGCCTAGCTAAGGGCATCCTGGAGTCCAGTCAATCCAAGAGATGAGATTCAGATCTTTCTGATATTTCTGGCACCAGAGGGCATAAGAGAGACTATGAGAGATCTCTAAAATGTCACTAAAAAGAAAACAGGGGGTACTTCAGTTATGGTATGAAAGCATGAAGATATTGGTGACTCCTTTCAGCAGAGAGCAAGCATAAAACTGATCAGAAATGTCAAAAACAACCATCTGAGAGCTTTGGAATTAAGCCAAAGGTAGAAAACAGTTTGAAAAGTATTTATTCTTCAGAAATTTCTTGACCTTCAGGTAAGAACAGCAGGAGCCTGTGGCATTCATTCCTGGGTCTGCTCCCAGCTTCATTGGTAAGAACTTAGTTTTACCAGCATGGGGCTGGCTGTGCAAACTAACAGCTCTGCTGTTAGAGGGTGAAGATTCAATATGGGGGTGGTTGTGGCTTAATCATGGCTTAATCAACACAAATAATAAATTTATGGGGGAAAAATGGGAATTCACAGCATTCTTAGCTTGAGCTTGCAGTCCTGGTTAGGGTAAGAAACAAGCCAAAAATTTAGCAGGGAGAGCCTTGAAATGACAGAGTCATAAAAGGACTGAGATATGATCTCCACGTATCTGGATGTCTGAGAAACTATATACATGAAAACTGTCAACTGTGAGTTTTATATCCATCAAACCGTAAAAGATAAAGGTGAAGACATTCCCAAATAAAGAAACCTAAAAGAGGTCAGCAAAAGGTAAAAGCCAAGGGAGAACTGAGAATTAGCTGCAAATTGGAATGTATCCCCCAAATCACACGGACATCGATTAACAGAAAGTGGAAGTCATACCAGCTTGCCCAAATCAGTGGTTAGCCACTAAATCATGCAGAAATAGGAGTTATCCTTAGGAAACCAGGCTAAAAAATAAAAACAAGAATAAAAATCTGAGACTAGACATCAGTGGCCACATATCATGGGAGAGGCAGATTCCACAGTTTAAATCCAGGCAAGTTACTAAAAAACCAACAACAGCAAATCTCAGAAAAATAAAAACAATCCAGAGTCACTATAATCTACAGTAAACCCTTGAACAATGAGGATTTTAACTGCATGGGTCCACTTATAAGCAGATTTTTAAAAATATATACTTTATTGATTTTTTACAGAGAGGAAGGGAGAGGGATAGAGAGTTAGAAACATCGATGAGAGAGAAACATCGGTCAGCTGCCTCCTGCACACGCCCTACTGGGGATGTGCCCGCAACCCAGGTACATGCCCTTGACTGGAATCAAACCTGGGACCCTTCAGTCCACAGGCCGACGTGCTATCCACTGAGCCAAACCAGTTAGGGCAGCAGATTTTTTTTCAATAAATACATATAGTAGTGGAAATGTATTTTCTATTCCTTATTATTTTCTTTTAATTAAAAAATATGCTTTTATCTATAATTGAAAAGCACAATAACCAAAATGAAAAGTTGCCTTGGTAGGCTTAATATCAGATTTGAGATATCAAAAGAAAGTGTAAACTTGAAAATAAATTAATGAATTATCTAATACAAAGAACACAGAGAAAAGCACTTAAAACAAGTTAAGAGCCTCAGAAACCTGTGTAACAAAGAGTAATGTACAATGTGCACTGAGAAATCCCAGAAGAAAAAAGGAACAGAAAAACTATTTGAAAAAATATTATTGAAACTATTGCAAATTTGCTGAAAAACCTTAATTTACAGATTCATTAAATTCAACAAAACCTAAGTAGGGTAAACACACCTAATCATATCATACTCAAACTGGTAAAAGCCAAAAAACAAATAGATATTTTGAAATTATCAAGAAAAAATCTTTTTCACAAACAAGAGAACAATAAAATTGACAGGTAATTACATTGTTTCTTACCCTAATCAGAAACAATGTAAGACAGAAGGCAATAAATACACATTCAAAGTGCTGAAAGAAAAAAACCCTGTCAACTGTGAATTTTATATCCATCAAACCTTAAAAGATAAAGGTGAAGTAAAGACATTCCTAAATAAAGAAACATGGAGAGAATTCATTGCTAGCAAATATATCCTACAAGAAATGTTTTATGAAGTTGTTCAGACTGAAAAGGAAATGGTACAAGATGTTAACACAAATCTACAAAAAATAATAAAAAACACCAGAAATAATAAGTATGAGCATATATATATATGACTGAGTGTATTTGTGTGTTTATTTACACATATATATTAAAGTTTTTTCTTTCGTTATTATTTTAAAAATACATTTACAGCCGAACCGGTTTGGCTCAATGGATAGAGCGTTGGCCTGCGGACTGAAGGGTCCCGGGTTCGATTCCGGTCAAGGGCATGTACCTTGGTTGTGGGCACATCCCCCGTAAGGGGCATGCAGGAGGCAGCTGATCGATTTCTCTCATTGATGTTTCTAACTCTATATCCCTCTCCCTTCTTCTCTGTAAAAAATCAATAAAATATATTAAAAAAATACATTTACAGAAATAATTATAACATATATTGTTAGATATATAGCATATATACATACATATACTAGATACTAGAGGCCCTGTGCACAAAAATTTGTGCGCTCGGGGGGGGGGGGGGTCCCTCAGCCCAGCCTATGCCCTCTTGCAGTCTGGGACACCTCGGAGGATGTCCACCTGCTGGCTTAGGCCCGCTCCCTGGGGGATCAGGCCTAAGCTGGCAGTCAGACATCCCTCTGGCAGTCCGGCAGCCCTCGGGGGATGTCCACTTGCCAGCGGGGGGCAGACCTAAGCTGCAGTCAAACATCCTTAGTGCTGCTGAGGAGGCAGGAGAGGCTCCCACCACCGCTGTACTAGCAGCCATCAGCCTGGCTTGTGGCTGAGCAGAGCTCCCCCTGTGGGAGCGCAGTGACCACCAGGGGGCAGCTCCTGCATTGAGCGTCTGCCCCCTGGTGGTCAGTTTGTGTCATAGTGACCAGTCATTCCCAGTCGTTCTGCTGTTAGGATCAATTTGCATATTACCCTTTTATTATATAGGATAGAGGCCTGGTGCACGGGTGGGGGCCGGCTGGTTTGCCCTGAAGGGTGTCCCAGATCAGGGTGGGGGTCCCGCTTGGGTGCCTGGCCAGCCTAGGTGAGGGGCTGATTGGTGTTTGCAGGCTGGTCACACCCCCTTCAGGGTGGAGGTCCCCACTGGGGTGCGTGGCCAGTCTAGGTGAGGGGCTGAGGGCCATTTTCAGGCTGGCCAAGCCCCCTGGTGACGGAAGCTCCCAGCCTCTCCTTTTTTTCTTTTCTTTTTTTATTCTGGGATTTATTTACCTTCTATAATTGAAACTTTGTAGCCTTGAGAGGAGCTCAGAGCCGACCAAGGCAGTCGGGAGGGAGGCCCCTTGCTTGCTCTACCTCCGTGACCACTGACGGCTGAAAGCAGGTATCTGGGGTTTATTTACCTTCTATAATTGAAACTTTGTTGCTTTGAGTGGAGCTCAGAGCCAGCTGCGGCAGGCAGGAAGCTTGGCTTCCTCCATCATTGGGGCAACCATGCCTCCTGCTTGCTCCAGCTCCGTGGCTGACGGCCACCATCTTGGTTGGGTTAATTTGCATATCGTCATTCTGATTGGCTGGTGGGCATGGCGTAAGACATAGCTAAGGTACAGTCAATTTGCATGTTTGTCTTTTATTAGTGTAGATAATAATAATAATAGAACAAACGTAGGAAGAGAAAACAAAGATATACTGGAACAAAATTGCTCTATTTTACTAGACTTAAGTCAGTACTAATCTGAAATAGATTGTTCATTTAAGGAAGCATACTTTAATCTAGAGTAAACACTAAGAAAATAACTGAAAAATATAGGCTAAGAATTAACAGAGGTGTTAACATGATATATACTAAAAAATATGACTTTAACAAAAAAATCAGCAAATGAACTAAGAAATAAAAGAAATATGAGATATATAGAAACAAAAATGAAAAATAGATAATATAAATCCAATAGATAATATAAATACATTAAATATGGATGCCCTAAACACTCCAATCAAAAGACAAGTTGTTCTATTTTTAATTTTTTGAGGAAATTCCATACTGTTTTCCACAGTGGCTACACCAGTCTGCATTCTCACCAGCAGTGCACGAGGGTTCTTTTTTCTCCACATCCTCACCAGCACTTGTCGTTTGTTGATTTGTTGATGATAGCCATTCTGACAGGTGTGAGGTGGTACCTCATTGTTGTTTTGATTTGCATCTCTCAGATGATTAGTGACTTTGAGCATGTTTTCATATGTCTCTTGGCCTTTTGTTTGTCCTCTTTCAAAAAGTGTCTATTTAGGTCCTTTGCCCATTTAAATTTTTTTTAAAATATATTTTTATTGATTTCAGAGAGGAAGGAAGAGGCAGAGAGAGATAGAAACATCAATGATGAGAGAGAATCATTGATTGGCTGCCTCCTGCACACCCCCTACTGAGGTTCAAGCCCGCAACCTGGGCATGTGCCTTTGACCAATATCAAACCTGGGACCCTTCAGTCCGCAGGCCGATGCTCTCTCTATCCACTGAGCCAAACCAGCTAGGGTCCTTTGCCCATTTTTTGATTGGATTGTTTATCTTCCTTTTATTAAGTTGTATGAGCTCCCTGTAAATTTTGGAAATTAGATTCTTATCAGATATAACATTAGCAAATATGTTCTCCTATGCAGTGGGCTTTCTTGTTATTTTGTTGATGGTTTCTTTTGCTGTGCAGGAGTTTTTTTTATTTTGATGTAGTTCCATTTGTTTATTTTCTCCTGTTTCCATTGTCTTAGGAGCTGTACTAGTATTAGTAAAGATATTGCTACAACATATGTCTGATATTTTGCTGCCTATGGATTCTTCTAAGATTTTTATCCCATTTGACACAGTAATCCCACTTCTAGGAATATATCCCAAGAAATCAGAAACACCAATCAGAAAGGATATATGCACTCCTATGTTCATAGCAGCACAATTCACCACAGCTAAGATTTGGAATCAGTCTAAGTGCCCATCAGCAGATGAGTGGATTAGAAAACTGTGGTACATCTACACAATGGAATACTATTCTGCAGTAAAAAAGAAGGAACTCTTACCATTTGCAACAGCATGGATGGAACCGGAGAGCATTATGCTAAGCAAAATAAGCCAGTTGGAGAAAGATAAATATCACATGACCTCACTCATTTGTGGATTATAGAGAACAATATAAACTAATGAACAAAAATAGATCCAGAGACATAGAAGCATTGAACAAACTGCCCAACCTCAGAGGGAAGATGGTGGGGGCGGGGCGAGTAAGAGAACAACCAAAGGACTTGTATGCATGCATATGAGCATGACCAATGGACACAGACAGTAGGTGAGTGAGGGCATGTGCTGGTGGGTGTGAGCAACCAGAGAGAGGTCAATGGAGGAAAAAGGAGACTATGTAATACTTTAAACAATAAAGAATTTAAATGAAAATAATAATTAAAAATAATAAAATAATAAAAAAGACAGATTGTCAGATTAGATTTTTTTAAAGCAAGTTCTATCTACATGCTGTTTATAAAACACCATTTTAATTTCAAAGACACAAAAAAATTGAAAGTAAAAGAATAAAAAAAGATATACCATTCTAATATTAACATAAAAGAGCTGGAATGGCTAAATGAACATTAGATAAAATAGACTATAAAAGTATAATTATTACTTTAAAAAGAGACATTTCATAATGATAAAAGGCTCAACACATTAGGAAGATATAACAATTAAACATATAAGTCTATCTTTAAAAAGATCTCCAATATACATAAAACAAAACTGGCAAAAAAAGAGAAATAGAAAATTCAACAATTATTGGTGGAAGTTTCAATGCTTTTTTCTCAGTAATTGAGATAACTAGACAGAACGTCAGTAAAGAATTAGATTTTAACAATATCAAATAATCATTTGTATACAGAGTGGAGCAAAAATGGGATTAGAATTGTTTATATGGAAAATAATGCAAAATTAATAAATAACGATACAAGAATAAACTCGGTGTTTTGCTTACTCACAACTGTAAACCGATTTTTGCCCCACCCTGTATATATAGAACATATCCCCTAAAATTAGCAGAACACACTTTTAAAACACACATGGAACTTTCTTCAGGACAGACCAGATGCTTTGCCCAAAACAAATCTCAATAAATTTAAAACATACTTTGCTTTATAACCACAAGAGAATTAAATTGAATCATGTTTGCATGATTTCTCCCCCACAAAGGATGTTTTAGATCAGGGATGGCAAATGGATTTGATCTTAAGTGACCACTCCAATCAATAGGTACCCAGCACGAAGAAGAGCTAAGACTGCTTCTGGCCTGGTATCCTTCCCAGGTACCTGCTAGAGGTGCAGTTGGAGTAGGTGGCAGCATGTTGTGCCATTTTTGTAAATCATATGTAAATCATATGTAATGATTTACAAAATAGCTTTTCCCACGGAGTGAAACCATTCACATGTTACCCACGCGTGGTCCTGCAACGCTAAATTGAAGATTCTCCTCATATGCGCTAAAACACTTTTATAGCTTTACATCTAATTACAGAACTGGAAAAGGAACTTCTTTATCCTGAAGGTGGTTTCAACAGCCACATGGAATGTTACTGGGATGGATGTCTTTGTTCAAAGTATTGCACTAGGATTTGCTATGTGGGTAGAATCCTGTGGGATGCTGACAGCTCGTGGAAATTTTATCTAGAAGGAACTGGGTGAATAAGGCCACCATTTTTCTTTTTTGGTTTAAGAATTATTCTACAGTGTGTATATAGAAAAAGCTTATTTCCAGAGCCTGCATTCAATATTTTTTATTTTCAAAAATCATTGTGACAGTGTATGTCAAGAAATGTGTCATGGATGATTCCAAATTCTATATATATTTTCCTCCAGAATCATAACAACAATAACAATAATAATAACAATAAAATATTCATGTGTACACAAAACTCCTCTGAAAAATGACATGCAAGTTAATGTAAGTGCAGTCTCTGGCTTGGAAGGTAGACATAAATTCCTACAGCACATTCCCATCAATCTCAAACTGGGTCATCAGCAAGACATAGTAAAAAATGCAGTCTCTGTACTCAGAAATACCATGATGCAAATCCTGACTCGGCCATTTTCTAACCATATGACCTTGATTGATTTCTTTAAATATGAAATGGCAACAGTAATAGCTATTTTAACAGGATTGTTAAAATAATTAAATGAGATATAGAGGTAAAGCACCTACTAAGTGTCTAGTACACTGTATGTTTTCAATATATTTAAGTCCTTTTCTTCTGTTTTACCCCCTGCACTACTTACAGAATATCTGACTCTATCTCTAAAAAGTCTCTCAAGTTATCTGTTCTACTTTCAGTTGTGAGAAAAAATATTCCTTCATTTCTGAATGACTTCCTGCTTCTGCTCCTGATCTCACAACTTCCTCCTGGGACCGCAACTCTATAGCCTCCATGACCCTCCATGTCCTTATCCATTTCTTGTCACCAGAGGCAGCCCTTGTCATTTTTCTACCTTGCAGGGTTGCTATAGGCAACCTTCAGAAAGGCATGCTTCATGGGTATTGGTAAAAGGAGAGTCTACCTAGTAGTAGAAGATTCAAATTTATATATTCCTTTAGATCAGGGCTGTGTGTCATGTTTCCTTTTCCCCTACCATGTCAATTAGTAAACATTTAGAGAATGTATTAAATATTAATCGAATTATTCATTGATTAATAATGGGAGAAAAAAAGAAATGGGAATAAGATGGGAAAAGGGTCAGAAAAAAAAACAAAGGGGTTGAGAAGGAAAAAAAATAAGAAAACCTGGAAAAAGAATTCCAAAGGTGGCGTAAATGTACCTCAGCAGGCCATATATTTTCAGCAAAACGAAAATTTTAAAAATAAGAAAAAATAAACTCTGTGTCCCAGTTATCCAAATTAGCAATGGACAGTTTGTGGGCCATGAAATGTTTCATTGTGTACTGCTCTATTTTCCTGGGGTGTGCATGGCTTCCCTTATAGCCTGCTAAGCACACACTTAAGGCTTTTTAAGTCCCTCATGAAAATTCTACCCCAGCCAAAAGTAATTTCCAGACTTTATTACAGTTCTGTTGGGAAATTCTATGTACTTTTCACCCCAGAAAAGATTTCAAGTATCACTAAAACCTCAGCTTCAGTGACCCAAATAAGGTTTGGAAGGGACTGTGATTTCTCAGAAAACTCTTCAAATACTGAGCAGCGGATGCAGAATGCCACTTTATAAATAGCCACTTGCTCATTGAGCAGTAACAATGTGTATCAGGTTGATAGCAATGATGCTGCTTCCCAGATTCTCCTCTGAGAAAAGAACTTTTCTTCCATTGTTTGTCTTGCCACAGAGACACAGGGCAAGACACCTCCACCCCGCACACAGAGATAAAATTACTAGACTATTGAATCAGTTGAGTGACCTACAATTGAATCAGTTGTATAAGCACCCGTGTGCATGCATGCACACTCACACTCCTTTGGTATTATTTTCACTCTACTGTCCCTTTTTATTCCTGTATCATTTGGGGGCACCAACACCTTCTTTCATGAAGCTATCTCTGTAGTACTGGCATCACTTCCTGACCTTCAAAGCCATCCCCCTAAACTATTAATTTCACTCTTTGAAAGCAAATCTCATCATTCATCTCTTCCTCAGGATTGCACAAGCACAGTCTCAGTCCTGAAAGTGACCCCTCCTTACATTTTATGTTCTAGTCCAGCCGTGGGCAAACTACGGCCCGCGGGCCCGATCCGGCCTGTTTGAAATGAATAAAACTAAAAAAAAAAGACCGTACCCTTTTATGTAATGATGTTTACTTTGAATTTATATTAGTTCACACAAACACTCCATCCATGCTTTTGTTCCGGCCCCCGGTCCAGTTTAAGAACCCATTGTGGCCCTCGAGTCAAAAAGTTTGCCCACCCCTGTTCTAGTCCCTCCCTTGCTGCACCCATATTCTGGACCTGGGTCTACAGGAGCCACAGTCTTATTAGAGAAAAGGGGCACAGTGCTGAGGAGAAATCAAGTTTCAAAACTCTAACTCAGTGCCTACATTTCCAATACCTCAAGCCTTTATCTGCTCATTTCTGTCTCACAAATAACATTAACTCTTTACCTCAAACTGAACCCTTCCTAAAATATGAGTGCTAAAAGACTTCATTATATCATTTCAAGTTATTTGTAAAAAAACAAACAAATTAATCTATATATATAAAACATCTTAATAAGAATGTTTCCATAATCATTTTCAACTAAGTGACTGAAAGTTATTTCTCTTCCCAAGTCCTGACAAATGATCTAAAGTGACATTCTATAGTTTAATAGGGAGCTTTATTCAAATTAATGTAAGCCTACTTGTTTTTTTACAAATAAAAGTCTTATTTCCCTTGTTTGCATAGATGAGTGTTTAGACTTTCATCCACATGTAGTGACATCATTGGTTTTGGGTTATTTGTCAAGTAAACAAATCAGCATGTGAAGGCCTCATGCACAAAAGATATAAGTGTTTCCTAATCATTATCAATGTCTTGCCTTATTTATCTGGCTTCTAGTACAAAAGTCATCATTTTAAGAGCTTTCAACAATTTCACCACAGGGGCTCAGATTCCAGTGGAAGCCTGAGGATAGGGCAAGAAGGGACTGGAATTATGGCAGGATTGTAAGGAAGGAGACTGGCATCTATCCAACTCTGCCAGAAGGGCATTTTGGCACCTCATAGAAGTCACTTAACCTCTCAAACCCACATCTTCTCTACTTATTTTGGATAATGTCTAAAGCTCAATGAGCCCCCATGGCTCCAAGCTGCTATGATATAAAGTGAGTTGGATTTCTTATCCTCACCCCAGTCCAAGAAGTAGCCAAGCATGAGAATACAGTTTTGACACAAGAATGGTGGTAATGGGTGGGGTTGTGTGAATGCTCCAGAAGCACAGTGGTCTTGAGTTGCCACTTGCTCTGGAAAGACCTGACCATTTATCATCATACAAGCTCCCTCTCAGGCAGCCCACTTGTGATTCAGGAAGATTCTCTGTCTATAATAGGCCATCCCACTGACATTCCTTCAGTAAGAAGAGCATGGCTTTGATTTTGTAATGTAATGAGGTTAAATTCTTCTCCTAAAAGTGTTTTTAGGAGAAGATGTCATAGCCATTGTGCTGCTTCTGGACCTATTTGTTCTCAGTCTATTGTCCTTAGCAGCACATACACAACACCCGGGGAACTTTGAAAAATAACAATATCTAGGTCTCACTCCCAGATTCTGATACTGGTCTAGGGTATGGACAAGACATTGAAATTTTCAAAAGCTCCCCAGATGATTCTAAATGCAGCCAGATTCCAGAGCCATGGCTCAGACAATGCAGTCCAGTGATTCAAAAACCTGGCCTCAGATATCTCTTAAAGATTCATATTAAAACAAAACCAAAAAGAAATAAAGGAATCTACTGGGAAGAGGATCAAAAGATAAATGAATGGCTGAAGGAGGAAGGGTTAGGCAGGTACTGAGACAATGGCCACTATCCTCATTAAGCAAGTGCTGAACAAATGCATCCCGCTGGTGGGGCAACGATTCTGTGCAGGCAGCTGACTCCCCAGCTTGGCTTCTGGCTTCATTACAGCCCAGGAGACAGGTAAGCTAATCCGGTGCAGAGATGTGTCCGTTTTCCATCTGGCTACCTGTTATCCCTCTGTGAACACTGCCTCTTGTGGGGACTGCTCAGGGGCACACTTTGTCCATGTGCTTCCCTGGGCTGGGTGCATGTGCTCCAGGACACAGCCTGGCTGCCGAAGATAGGAGCTGCCCCCCCCCCCCCCCCCCGTGCAGATCCCCTGATTTTGGTAGTCAGTAGACTCAAGTCACAGAAAATGATTGCATTTCCCAAGGCTGCACTTTAATTGCCTTTCCTTGCAAAGCAGGCTCCCAGGCAGTTTAAAAGAATTGATCTGGCGAAAGCATTTCTTTGGTTGAGGTATTACACTAAAAGCAGTCGCCCGAGAACAAAAGTGATAGGATTAGAAACTGACAGGCCCATAAACTCCAGAGCACTCAGACATAGATACCTTATGTTATGTAGCTCCTTAGAGTTTACCAAGCACTCTGACATATTCTATTGGGTTTGGTTCAGAGCATCCCCATGAGACCGATAAAGCATTAACTACCTTTTGTTTGTACCGAAGAACATGAAAGCTCAGAGTAGCTTAGGAACTGGTCCAAGATGTCACAGCCATTGTGCTGCTTCTGGATCTATTTGTTCTCAGACTATTGTCCTTGTCCTTCACCTGTTCTGCTTTGAATGGCAGGAGGTTGACCCTGCAAGCCAAGCTTCTGAGGAGGCTCTTACATCAGCTGGGTTCAGCCAATGGAAGAAATGGGTGGGAGACTGGGTGGAGGGAGGAAGAGCTCGGCCATGCTCCTTGCCTCAGATAGCTTCTCCTGCAGGGGTTGTGTATTTCCCCTTGCTGGACAGACCTATCCTGGTGCCAGCTTAGGCTGGTTGGCTCTGGTCCCTTAGTGCCTGTGTCAGAGCTTGTCCCGCTTCTCACTCTGTTTTTGTGTTTTCCTGCTGTTGGTAATCTCTGAGTTGCTAAATGGCTTGTTTGGCTTCACAGCAATTCCTTTACCTAGCTCCCTGCATTAAAGTGCTCTGTGTTAAACACTCAAGAGGGTTCTTTTCACTGGCTAGACTCTGTGTCAGGCAGATCTGGCAGGAAACAGATGGTGCACTCAACAGGGGAACTGAAGGGAGTTGAATGAAGTGGCTGTTTACACTGATGTGGGCAGGTTGAAGGGAAGTGACAGTGCACACATGTTGGGTAACTGTTAAAGACTCACCTTCCATGAGCCGGCAAGGGCAAGGAAAGGATGCTGTATTATCAGAACCAAGTAAGAGCTACAGCCTTGGAAGAGACACCTTCTGGAATGAACTGTAGCTATAAGTAGAGGAACTTAGGAGCTTCCAAAATCATATCCTAACAGGGAGCAAGAGAAATACACCTTTTTCTCCTCCCACACTCCATTTTCCTGCTGGTGTCTCACTAACCAAACCCAACTAAAAGCCAAGGGGTAAGGGTAATAGCCCATTGAGGTCAGTCCCTAGGGCCACAGCCAGGACAAAGAAGAGAGGAAAGAGGTGTGTGTGTGTGTGTGTGTGTGTGTGTGTGTGTGTGTGTGTTGCTTTCATTGTTTAAAATGAGCAAATATTGTAATATTTTCTTTTCAGGCTTTATAAAAAGACTAGAGGCCCAGTGCACAAAAATTTGTGCACTCGGGGGGGGGGGTCCCTCAGCCTGGCCTGTGCCCTCTCGCAGTCTGGGACCCCTCGGGAGATAACGACCTGCTGGCTTAGGCCTGCTCCTGGTGGCAGAGGGCAGGCCCAATCCCTAGGTGCAGCCCCTGGTCGGGCTCAGAGCAGGGCCGATTGGGGAGTTGGGGCACTGCCCCCTGTCATGCACAGAGCAGGGCGGATCGGGAGGTTGTGATGCCATCCTCAGTCACGCTCAGGGTAGGGCCGATTGGGGGGTTGGGGCACCACCCCCTGTCACATTCAAGGAAGGGTTGATGGGGAGGTTGTGACGCCACCCCCTGTCATGCACAGAGCAGGGCCAATCAGGGGGTTGGGGCGCTGCCCCCTGTCACGCACAGAGCAGGGCCCATCAGGGGGGTTGGGGCTCCATACCCTGTCACCCACAGAGCAGGGTCAATCAGGGGGTTGGGGAGTTCCCCCCTGTCATGCACAAAGCAGGGCCCATCAGGGGGTTTGGGTGCTGCCCCCTGTCACGCTGATCATGGTGCTGGGAGGCCTCACGGCTCCGCTGATCTCAGTGCTGGGAGGCATATTACCCTTTTACTATATAGGATAGAGGCCTGGTACATGGGTGGGGACTGGCTGGTTTGCCCTGAAGGGTGTCCTGGATCAGGGTGGGGGTCCACACTGGGGTGCCTGGCCAGCCTGGATGAGGGGATGATGGCTGTTTGCAGCTGGTCACACCCCCTTCAGGGTGGGGGTCCCCACTGGGGTGCCTGGCCAGGCTGGGTGAGAGGCTGAGGGCTGTTTTCAGGCTGGTGGGTGACAAAAGCTCCCAACTGCTCCTTTTTTTCTTTTTTCTTTTATTCTGGGCCAGCTTTAGCTCTGGCTCCAGTTCTGAGGCCTCTGCTGCTGAAAGCAGGTATCTGGTTTGTTTGGGTTCTATAATCGAAACACTGTATCAACTCCAGCTCTGAGATCCCGGGCCAGCTGAAAGCAGGTTTCTGGAGTTTTGTTTAGCTTCTATATTTGTAACAATGTTTCAAACTGCAAGCTCAGAGGCCAGCAAGGCAGGCGGGGAACGTTGGATTCCTCCATCACTGAAGCAAGCAAGCCTCATGTTAGCTTCAAGCTGCCTGGCTGCTGGCCGCCATCTTGGCTGGCAGTTAATTTGCATATCGCCCTGATTAGCCCATGGGAAGGGTAGCGGTTGTACACCAATTACCATGTTTCTCTTTTATTAGATAGGATGATATTTTGGACAACTGTGCTTTCAACCCCCAGCCTCATTTCTTGATCATAGATAATATTCCTGAGAATAGAGAATTTCAAATAGAGAACCTTGTTTAACAGACAAGGAAACCTGAGCCCCTAAGGAAAGTGACTTAACCCAAGACTCCCTGCGAGTTGGGGACAGTGCTGAGATTAGACGCAGATCTCCTATGTCCCTCCAGCTCCACTGTCCTGCCCACAGTGAAGACTGGTTTGGCCCTGGCCTGTGTAGCTCAGTTTGTTGGAGCCTTGTCTGACACACCAAAAGGTGGTGGGTTTGATTCTGGGTCGAGGGCACACAATCAGGTAGTGAGTTTGTTCCCTGGTCTGGGTGCATGTGGGAGGTGGCCAATTGGTGTTTTCCTCTCACATTGACGTTTCTCACTCTCTCCTTTCTCTCTCTAAAATCAATGAAATTTAAAAAAAAAACAACTGCTCTTGTTTTCTTTAAAAAAAAAAAAAGGCTGGTTTTAGCCTCTGCAAAAACAGGATTCACTGCCTTTTTGCTTTTACAAAAACAATATTCACTGCCTTTTCCCCTGAAAGCTTCTGTTAGACTAATTACCCTTCAGGTAGAAATTGCAAAGAGAGGGCAGGGGTGGGGTGGGAGGGTGAGATGAAATTGGCTGTGAGAGGAGGCACAGATAGGGGATGACAGCATGAGGAGAGAGGGGAGCATAGCTGTGAGAAGAGCTGGCTGGAGCAGGATGAGGGCTCAGCAACCAATATACATACAAGTAAACACAGAATACAATGACCCTCCATTGCTGTTCTCTCTCTGGGCAAACACATCTGAATTTGTTTTCCCTAAAATTAACATCTGTGGAACCATGATGGGCTGGGGTTTTGCCAGATTGAAAGTGCTTTATTGGTTTATGCACACTGTGAGGTCGCCCTCCCTCCACTCAGTAGCATAGGCCTTTTATAGACATGGGGCTTTGTCTCCAGAGGAATGAGCAGCTGAAATGGAGTGCTTAATGTTCTAGACTAGAGCGGATCTGGTAATGCCTGGGGAAATGCCAGAGAATGTTCCTTATAATTTCACTCGGGCCCATTTGAGTACTTAGCATTTTTGTGCGTCTGAGAATTCAGTTTACCTTTGAGTAGCATGGCTGTGGGGCTGGGCCACGCTGTCTTCTTAAGTGACAGAAAGCTCAGGTACAAAGAACAGAGTAACCATGGAGCAACAGGAGAAAATGGAATGTAGGAGAAATGAGAAAAAGCAGTAAGTCCCATTGCCCGGTAAATCTCTGCTCACAGACCACAGCACTGGTCCCTCAATATTTAAAGCCATAACACCCTATGGAAGCCTCTGGTCACAGGCAGCATTGTACTTGGATCCTTCCCTCTAGCTTCAAATGACTCTCTCCTCGGCCCATCAACAACAGCCCCATTCCTTGGGGGCCCTGCATTGGCAAAAATGGCCTTTTTGTTTCTAAACTTCTGGTCAGTGAAAAAATTAAGGTGATTCTCTAATTTATACTAAGGTGTGGATGGCTTATAAAGTTAGATCTTTATTCCTCTTAAGGATATTTGCCATTTTAAAAGTAGATACTATGAATGAAGCCAAGATATGGCTTTTGGGTGACTGAAAAAGAAGTGGCCTTGGAATTAAAGTGTCCATGTCTCAGATCTGCTACCTTCATTAGTGTCTTTAAACTAGTGACTTACACTCTCTCTCCCTTGCCAACCTTTGTTTCTTCATCTGTAAAAATGTAGATAATTACCTTAAGCATAAGATTATTGTGAGAATTAAGTGAAATTATGTGAGTAAAAGTAACAGGCAATACATGCACTTTATGCAAATATAAGGTATTATATAATCAAATATTATATTAATAATGATATAATTCTAGGCACTATGATAGATTGTGGCCTTCCTGTGACCACTCCCTTTATACTAGAACATTTTCTAGACAAAAATCTATCTTACTAAGGTAACATGCAATGGGTAGAAAGGGATGCTTATTGGATTTTTCTAAGTATAAGCACCAAAACTATGACCACAATAGTAGAATGAAATCAGCCTAGTGTAGGTAAGCGTCTATAACAATTCCTGGAGGATTTCTTTAGTTCTGAACTTTATGAAGTAAACAAGAAATAGTTTAGAAAGAAGTATCCGAGTCTACACAAAATCCATTAAAAGAGGTTGGTAAATAGTGTCTGCAGACAAGGATCAGGAAATTTCTGGCAAAACTAAATCAACTCATCACAAATTGTCTAGTGGGCATTTGATTCCTACATATATTTCTTGATTCCATCTACTTCAATTGTAATAACTAATATCTAGACAAATATTGAAGGAAAGTTGAGTGATACCTCTATTTTTGTCTCCTTTCTCCCAATAGAAAAGTTCTTTGTTCAGTGCCCAGAGGGATCTGGCCAAATATACACCCTGGAACTTTCTCAGGGACATCTCTACCCATCATTCAGATAGTCACCCTTACAGAACAGTCACAGCATGCTCAGAAGGAGTGGCTGATGCTGTGTGCCTACTTTATGGGCAAGACTTCAGTTTCCCCCTGTGCTTTGAGTTTCATGGGTCTGCCATTTATGAATCTCCAAATCAGGATGTGTACCTTATAAAAGAATGTTTTTTAAATTTGTGAGCCTCTTTTTGTAGAAAATCTATCAAATCGCACATTTAGAAATTGCCTTAGTTGAAATAAAAGTTGAATCTCATGAAATGGGACCATCTTTAAAAATGTGAATTGGTATTGTCCAATAGAACTTTCTGTCATGATTGAAATGTTCTAGATCTGTGCTGTCCAATGTAGTAGCCATTAGCCACCTGTGGTAATCAAACACTTGAAATGTGGCCAGTGCAACGAAGGAACCTAATTTTTATTTTATTTTATTTTACTTTTATTGATTTAAATATTTATGGCCACATGTGAGTCAGTGTAGATTTTGGAACATATAGTAGCTTCATTTATTTACCTCTATTATAGTTTTCTTTTCTGGTTACACCTTTGTGCCACCTTCTCTGTGGGCTCCTTCACATTCCTCTAACACCATAAAATAATTACACTTTGTGATATGAGACTTGGACAGTAGGATAAAAATGTGTCTATTCTGTGTACAACCATATCACGTGTCAAGAGTTTCATCTTGGGAACTTAACAAAGTTGCATTTAAGGAGATTTATCATTTAACTAATATTAGGATAGCACTTAGTATGTGTCAGGCACTAAATGCTTTATCAATATGAACCCATTTAATATCCATTAGAATTCTATTTGGTAGATACTCTTATCAGTCCCATTTTACAGATGAAGAAACTGAGGTATAAAGAGGTCAATAATTTGTTCTATTTGTCATAGTTAATGGAGTAACAAAGTTGAGATTCAGACCTAGGGAGTTTGGCTTTAGAGTTCATCTGGTATTAGCTTCCAAGCCTCCAGCTTTTGAAGATCAACCTAGTTCTCCTCAACACTCATCATCTTTTGAATTTCCACAGCAATTACCTTCTGAACAGGTCATCTAGCATAGAGCAGAGGCTCACTGTTAGACCCCATTGGTGCAAGGAAACAAACAAAGTCAGGGAGCAGCACCCCTCATGGCGATGAATGTACCACAGGTTTAGGGAATCCCCAGCAATGGAAAAGCAGAAAAATGAGGAAAATCTGAAATTGCTAATTCCATCCCCCATCCCCACACGCATATATTATCGTGCTAGGAAAAAGAAAATACCTTAAACTATACAGGACTTAATTTCTCTTAGAAGTACAATTTAGCATTCTGCATTGAACCTCAAGACTGCATGATGACATTAAATTCTGCTCTGCTGATCCCCATTTTCTTTTGTTTTTATGCTGTGTTCTTGGAATCTGTTCTAATAACCCCTACCTATTTAACACAAGCCATGAAGATCCTGGGGCACCCAAGACTTAAGTTGCTCTCAAATGAAACTAGAACAATAATGACAGCTAAGTTTCTGGAATCTGGGGGCTTGTCAAGAGCCAATTTTCCCATTCACAAAAGGGGAAACAATGGTTTTTATGTGGCAGCTCTTTACCCTCAACTTGATAGGCTCTGTATGGAATAATCCACAGGATTCTGCTGCCTTCAAATGCTCACTTTCATAAAATCATTCAACATCAGTGAAGAGATATAGAAAAGTCAAAGAATGCAATGGTTGGTTGATTCTGATATGAAAACCAGTTTCAACCACTGATCCTTGATTACCCAGTAATATGTATGGGAAAACTGAGCATTTCCTTACCCTTTTCTTCAATTATACTGCATTCCAAAAACCATGTGTTAATTTACTAGGAACCAGTCAACTTTTTTATGTTTTCAGAGAAAATGGAGAGGGAAGAACTTAAAGAAATATAGATGACAGCTAAACAGTTGTCGGAAATATATTCTTCAGGAAGAGAAAATCTGCCATCTATAATGTCATCCTGGAAACAAATATTTAGCATTTCAAAATATCCCTGTAGTGGTAGCTTTTTTTTTTTTTTTAAGAAAAAAAGCTTGTAGGAATAATTGTCCTATTACAGCTGACATTTAGAGAAAAGAAAATTCATATAAATAAAAAGTACAAGTCTGAGACAGTGGTTATCTGTCTTCACTACAACTTGCATTTGACAAATTTGAATTGTCTTGCTATCTCAGCAAGATAGTGTTCCTTTCCCCAGTAACTAAGTTGCTGTAACTAAGGTAGGACAGAACAGTGATGAGTAAAAGTTCACTACTGGTTAATGCTTTCATGATTAGTCTGTGGGAAATATGAACCACAGCATTGCCCAGAAAAGGGCAAATATGATTTAACAGATTGGAAGCATTAGTGATGGATGAAGGGACAATAGATATCCAGTGATGCTTGGTCCTATTCATTTCTACTTTCAGTGGTTGTGACAAATATGTACTGTAGGATTTAGTGGAAAACACTTCATAGGTTTAGATAATTTCATAAACATACAATCTTTAATGGGGAATGTTTCAATTTTACAAGGTCCTGTATGAGTTAAAATTCACTTAGTTCATTAACAATTTGGAATTTTATTTCATTCTGGCAGTAATGTAATAACAACATCACAGGCAAAATTAACTATTTCACCATGGCTTTTGGATGGTAAATGTAAGCTTTTAAAAAGTGTGTTATATGCACAAAAAAGCGCTACTAACCATGATTTGTGATATAGTGAACTACTGGAGTTTTTTAAATCACAAGTTGTCAAATGGTGCATTAGTGATATATCAGTTGCAATTACAGTGAAAATGACACTTTGACTTAAAATGAAGTGCTATTTCCTTTTCTTAAAAGATTTATTTGAGTATGATGAAAGCACACTAAGTACCCTGGGATTTATTTAGGCCTTGGAGTTGTCTTCTTAATAGATAGCCACACTATTTTTAGCCATGCTTTTCTCCATTATTTACAAAGGGAGAAAAATATACTTCCTATTATACAATATTTATCAGATAATTATTGATTTGCATATAATATGTGAAACCATTAATTTTAAAATTATAAAAGCCATTAACATAATATTAGCAACTACTAGTAATGTTTTGGATTTATATGGCATATATGTCTATCTAGCTATTTGGCTATCTCTGCTTGGATTATGGGTACCTTGAAGTCAGAGTGTCCAAATTTGAACTCTTTATATTAACCCAGAACTTTTTCCTCCTCCTCTGTTCCCTATCTCAGTTAATGCCAGCATCACCAATCATCCAGCTGCACAAGCCCAAAACTGGGCACAATCTTAGATTCCTCTCTGATCAATTCTATTGCCTTAATATCACTGAACTGTGGCTTCTTTCCTTGCTCTGCATTGTCACTTTATTTCAAGCCAGAGCCATCTCCTGCCTAGACTCTTGCCAAAGCTTCTTAACCGGCCTATCTCTGGGGTTGTTCCCATATTGCCCTTGAGTATGTCCAAATATCTGATCATGGTCCAATAATTCATGACCACACCCCTTCTCCTCAATCATTTTTCTCACTCACTCTCTCAATTGCAATTGGTGATTTACTTGCTTGACTCACAGTGCCTTGGGAGGAAAAAGTAGGTCTTTTTCAAGCTAGTATTTTCAGGGCCCAGCACATCTCTTATCGCTGTAATCATGCAATAAATAGCCGCTTAATGAAAATATGAAATCTAGTAGACCTCATACATAATGTTCCCTGTTTGGGTGAATGAGAACTTGTTCTAGGCAAGGTTAACAGAACAAATGATGCTGGGTACATGTTCTTCATAGGTCTTTTGTGTTTCTGTATATCTTACAAGTAGAGACACTGACTGCCTTTGCTCCAGACTAACTTTTGAAAGAACTTTGTATAGCAAACAGCCTTAGAATTAGATAGAAATAGTGTTTCCCTTCAGCACAAAGAACAGGTTTATTTACTGTCCCATAATAAAAAAAAATAATAATGTCTCCCTCTAGAGCAGCGGTTCTCAACCTGTGGGTTGCAACCCTTTCACGGGGGTCGCCTAAGACCATCGGAAAACACATATATAATTACATATTGTTTTTGTAATGAATCACTATGCTTTAATTATGTTCAATTTGTAATCATGAAAATACATCCTGCATATCAGATATTTACATTACAATTCATAACAGTAGCAAAATTACAGTTATGAAGTAGCAACGAAAATAATTTTATGGTTGGGGGTCACCACAACATGAGGAACTGTATTAAAGGGTCGTGGCATGAGGAAGGTTGAGAACCACTGCTCTAGAGCTAAGGTCATGCTTACTGACCATTATAAAAGATCAAGTCCCCTAAGCTTAGAATCCTTCTTCTTTAATGTAACCCATACGTGTGTTGGTGTCTTCTGGTCCTGTTGGTGTTGGCCTATGAGAGTTGAGACTTAGGGAACCAGTGCAAAGGCTGATATTCCAGCTACTGCTATTGGTATGAGGATGAAACTGTCTCTGTCTCTGACCCAGGTGTCTCATGTCTTCGATAAGCATCCATGAAACTGTGTTAAGCTAACTTGTTACAAGTAATGCAACATCTCAAACGTTTTGCTGTTCTTGAAAGTGCTAACTTGGGAGAACACAATCTATAGATATGTTTATAGCCAGGATACCAAGTTTCCTAGCAAAGGCAGCAGAAAACATCCCATGTCCTGCGAGTAGTGGTGATCTTATATTAGGGATATGAGTTTGTCTGATGATATGAGAAAAATAAGTTGCCCAATTAATGTCACAGATTACCTTTCTCAGAAGGTGAGCCGTAGAATAATTGAGTGATGTGAGCTGAGTTGTAGCCATCTCCATAGCTCCTGCCAATTGTTGCCCCAACAGAAAGAGGAATGTTTTTGTAGCAGATCTTCCAAGTGAATGAAGCCTTAAATATTGATTTTTATAAGAAATATTCTGGTTAATAAATGTTGAGAATTAATTCACATTTTTAATAGCATATTTTATATTAAGCTAAACAAAAGCTCACTGCAATGTGCCACCTCTGCATTAGAACAAATGGTAAATGGTCCAGGTCTTGTGAGTTGTTTATCCACAAGTGCCAGAAGGAAAGTTAGCTGGTGCTTTCACATCATACCAATCTTTCTTAGAAAATGGATCAACCACTTTTTTCCTGGCTCCCTTTTTGCTGCTAAAAGGTGGTGTACATTTCTCTATTTATAAATTTCCGACAATAAACATAAAAATAGTTGAGAGTGGGGTTAAAGTGTGGATACTGTATATAATATCCCATGGGGCACATCAATGTGTCCATTTCTGGAACCATTTCTCCCCCCCCCCTTTTTTTTTTTAATCCTCGACTGAGGATATTTTTACATTGATTTTTAGAGAGCATGGACGAGAGAGGGGAAGACAGAAATATCGATGTGAAATACATTGATTGGCTGCCTCCTGCACAAGCCCTGACCAGGGCCGGGGCCAGGGAAGAGCCTGCAACCAAGGTACATGCTCTTGACTGGAATCGAACCCAGGAGCCTTTGGTCCACAGGCCTATGCTCTATCCACTGAGCCAAACAGGCTAGTGGTCATTTCTCCCTTTGTTCTCCAGCTTCTGCTGTGCCTTCCACATCACAGCCATCTGGATGGGTTCATTGGCTTCCTAATGACCACTAGTCTACAATATCCCAGAAGATATAAAATTGTGAATATTTTAAGCAATATATAAACCCATTTAACAACCTGACTTATATAGTCTCATCATGGCCAAGAGCTAAAGGCCATTGTTTTGGGCTTCCCTGAACCCTCTTTTCTCAGAGCCCAACAATTCTGTCCCCATAAAGAATCCAATCATACTCTTTGGTCAATCCATGAATATTCATTGAGCAGTGACTACACACAAAACAGGAAACTGAAATGTTTCCTGAGGCAAGCTCCATCTTTTTTGGGGGAAAGGATGAGAAGACCAGAGACTGCCTTGTGAGAGGTTCTTGTGTTTGGTAGGCATTGACCAATTTAACTTAGAGCTAGGGATTTCAGCTTCCAATGTGTATGTACACATAAGGATCATTAGGTAATAAGTATACACAAAAATACGTTTTTTAAAGACTTGGCAAAGAGAGACTTTATTAGAGAGGATTGCTGCAAAGTGGAGGGAACTATTGCAGTAGAGATAAGGTCTGCAAGCATCTACCATAAAATATATTTTAATACTCCGTTTGTTAGCATCACATGCCATTCAGAGTTATCTAAAAGCGTTTTATTGTAATCATTGCAACATACCTAGGAGTATGTTTAATCAGATAATTGAAGGTTTTGAGGTCTACGAAAATAATGAAATGTGTTCACGTCTCCCTTTTATTCAGTAGTGGGTCAGGGGATAGAATTTAAACTTCTCTGCTAATATTTAGAATGTACTGAATAGAAAACCAGGGTTTTGCAGATAGCCAGATTTGGAGGTATTAAAAATGGAGACACTGCAGCAGTGCTACATTCTCTTGCTCCAGATAGCTGATATTCTGTTATCATTTTAAAATAGTTTTATTTATTCGGAAGAGCCTCAAATTGAAATATTCTATCCCACTATCAAAGGGGGTCACATATATGTTGATGGAAGAAGATTTGACATTGGGAGATGGGCACACAATGCAATATACAGATGATGTGTCATAAAATTGTACACTTGAAACCTATATAATTTTATTATCCAATGTCACCCCAATACATTTAAACAAAAAACCCCACATTGTTTAGCAAAGAAACCAATCACAAAAGTATGTATGTTGTATGATTCCATTTATTTTTTATTTTTTATTTATTAAATTGATTTGGGTGACACTGGTCAACATGAACATAAAGGTTTCAGGTGTGGGTTTCTATGTTACAAGATCTGTATGTTGCACCATGTGCCCACCACCCAAAGTCACATCTTCTCCTGTCACTTATATTAGGACCCTCTTGTCTCCCCATTTATATGAAAGTCCAGAACCATAAATCTATTTATAAAGGGACACATAAGAATATTTTGGGGTGATAGAAATGTTCTACAACTTTATTTGGATATTTCTTACTTGGGTGAACACATGGATTAAATCATATCCTCTTTATTGTTTAAAATATATTTTTATTGCTTTCAGAGAGGAAGGGAGAGGGAGAGAGAGAGAAAAAAACATCCATGATGAGAGAGAATCATTGATCAGCTTCCTCCTGCATGCCCCACATTGGGGATCAAGCCCACAACCTGGGCATGTACCCTGACTGGGAATCGAACTGCGACCTGGTTCATAGGCCGATGCTCAACAACTGAGCCACACCAACCAAGCACGGAAGGCTTTCTTAAAGGAGTGACATTTGAGCTGAACTTTGAATGAAATGCAGGTTGGGTTTCCCAAAGGCCTGGTATGCCCCCCATATTTGGAATATTTATGTTTTTACATAGAGAAGTATTTTATTTCTTATGTAGGCTAAAAGAAAACTCTAAATTTTATGGATTTCATTATTTTTATTTTTTTAAAATATATTTTATTGATTTTTTACAGAGAGGAAAGTAGAGAAATAGAAAGTTAGAAACATCAATGAGAGAAACATCAGCTGCCTCCTGCACACTCCTTACTGGGATGTGCCCACAACCACGGTACATGCCCTTGACCGGAATCGAACCTGGGACCCTTCAGTCTGCAGGCCGACATTCTATCCACTGAGCCAAATCGGTCAGGGCAGATTTCATTATTTTTACAAAGCACAAGTTTTTAAGCCAGCTTGGCCTGCTGTGGATCTCATTTAGGGGGTTACTATGCAGGGACCTGCCCTGATCTACCTGAATTGGCCCACTCTCTGATCTCATCCCATGTTCCTCATTTTTTCCTTCTCTAGCCTGGCCTCACCCCACAGATTTTTTTTTTTTTGGTAAATTTGCTTCACGAATTTGCGTGTCATCCTTGCGCAGGGGCCATGCTAATCTTCTCTGTATCGTTCCAATTTTTTTTAGTATATGTGCTGCCGAAGCGAGCACTCACCCCACAGATTTGACATATACTGTTGACCACCTGGCTACAGACTGGGCTCTTTAGAGCTGCTCTGATTCTCTACAACAGTGTCCAGCCTTACTGCTCTGAAACTTCATCCACCAACGTGGCTGCCCCTTGATTGACCACAGCCTCACACACAGGACCCAGACAATTTTATTAAATGTATATAGTAAGAACTCCAAGATGTTCTAACTTAGTCCTATTTAAATGCAAGGTCTACAAAGGTAGCCAATGTCTCACTCCTCCTGAGCAGTACTCCTGGTATCAGCAATCCTATATAATAAAACCCTAATATGCAAATCAACCAAACGGTGGAATAACTGGTTGCTATGATGCACATTGACCACGAGGGGGCATATGCTCAATGCAGGTGTTCAGTGCACTCCCACAGGGGGTGTGCCACTCAGCCAGAAGCCGGGCTCATGGCTGGTGAACCTAGTGACGGTGGCAGGAGCCTCTCCTGTCTCCACAGCAGCGTTAAGGAGCAGCGAGCAGGCAGGTGGTAAGGAGTAGCGAGCAGGCAGGTGGTAAGGAGTGAGGAGTCCCAGCCTGTGAGAGGGATGTCCGACTACTGGCTTAGGCCTGCTCCCTGGCAGGCGGACATCCCCTGAGGGGTCCTGGACTGCGAGAGGGTACAGGCCAGGCTGAGGGACAACCCCCCTCCCAGTGCACAAATTTCGTACACTAGGCCTCTAGTTCATCTATAAAAACCCCAGCTTCCTACCCCCTTGTCAGGGGACATGGGCATAGTTCTGAGATGTGTGTTCAACAGTCTGCCAGAGGTCCACAGTGGGACTGAGCCCCAATTGTCCAAAGTGATAGTGTACTTGATACTATAGCCTTTATTGTCTGCCTTCCTTTCCTTATCTTACTTCCACACTCTTTTGCCAGTGTCTCCTGGGATTATCTCTCAGATAAAGTACTTGCACCCAAAACTTTGTCTCAGCATCTGCTTTAGGGAAAGCACATATTCAGTCAGCTGCCTATAATGGAGTGCTATCTTCCTGGCAATATGCTAAGTATTTGACCTGCCTCATCTGAATTAATTTTAAAGAAAATGCTGGGAGTTATTTATTTTTCCCCATGTTTTACAGATAGGAAAATGAAACCCCAAGAAGAAGTAACTGGCCCTAGATTATATAGTAAATTAATTGTAAAGCCAGGATTCTGAACAAGACAGTTTGACTCTAAAGCTGCATCCTTAACCACAAACCAGTGTTACATTTTAGAAGCATAGTGTTTTGTGGGGTGTTTTTTTTCTCCAGCAATCAGGTGGCTATATTAACTTAAACTGAGGTCACCAAGTATCACCACCGAAGGTCACCTGCATACATGAATGCTCTCAGAAGAATTTCATTCACTCTGCTTTTGATTTCCTAGTCCTACTTTAAGGCAATCTGGGTTCAACAGTACTCCAAGATACAGATTACATCTTTGATTGTTAGTGTATAAATAGTATTAGGGTTTCCTCTAGCTCAGTTGGTTGGAGCATCATCCTGTACACCGAAAGGTGGCAGGTTTCTGATTCCCAGTCAGGGCACATACCCAGATTGCAGGTTTGATCCCCAGTTGGAATGTATACAGGAGGCAACCGATTGATGTTTCTCGCTCCTCTCTCTCTCTCTCTCTCTCTCTCTCTCTCTCTCTCTCTCTCTCCCTTCTCCTCTATGAAATCAATAAAAAATTATTAGGGTAATATTTATTACTCTAATAGAGAAGGGAATACCTAAGCAAATTATCTACCTCAGGTTTTATCCTAATTTTCACAAAATTCAAATGGAGTCCAAATGAGTGAAGTTTGATTATATTTAGAAATTTATTAAGATTGTCACATATAAAAGCTAAAATGTGAGTGTAAACCTTACTTCATATTTGAAGATGGGGTCAACAAAAGGTGGTTGAAAGAAAAGGTAAATTTTCCTTTCTGAAAGGCAGGGAAAAAAAAGAACAAGCAGTGGGAACCAAAATTCTAAAAGACAGCTCAAGAAGTTCTGAATTATAACTCCCAAGGTTTTAAGTGTTGAGATGAGTTTTCTTCATGTGAAACAAAAGGCAAATCAGTTAATGAGATTGAAGGTGAAGTGTTATGAATCTGCAGAGAAAGCAAGCTGACAGTTTGATTGGCATATTGAAGGAGAAGAGGAGAATGAATGGAAGATTTATCAGACAAAATTTATAGATGCCTTTTTAACCTCAGAAATTAACAAGGATTTAGATGGGGAAAAATACTTGCATCCTTAAAATAAATGGCTAAGAATTATGGGCCCCAACTGTCTGTAAACAGGAAGGATTTGCCCAACTGATATATAACTTCATTGATGCATCTAAGGATGAGAATGAGAAAAAATCATGGAGATAGAATACCTATGAATTAGAATTAAGAATTAATGTCTAATGCCCCTGAAATATCTATCCAGGAAGGCCCAGGTCCATTGAGGACCAACCCCCTGGTCTCAACAGGAAAAAAATAACTGGGCCCTAGGATCACAGAGGCAAGAATAGCAGTATTTGAGGATTTTGTCTTCTCTCCATTTCTTACTTTCCATTTAGAGCCATGATCTTTTGACTAGGTTAGCTCTCAACCACATTCCTTCTTTGTTTCATGGTTTGTTGCTTTCTCTCTGAATGCTTAGACAGTGTGTCTGGTGAAGTTTTCCACTTGCCATCTTTTTTAAAAAATATATTTGATTGATTTTTTACAGAGAAGAAGGGAGAGGGATAGAGAGTTAGAAACATCGATGAGAGAGAAGCATCGATCAGCTGCCTCCTGCACACCCCCTACTGGGGATTTGCCTGCAACCAAGGTATATGCCCTTGACTGGAATTGAACCTGGGATCCTTCAGTCCCCAGGCCGATGCTCTATCCAGTGAGCCAAACTGACTAGGGCTCCCCTTGGCGTCTTGACCATTCCTGTGGCCTCCACCAAGTAGACAGCCTCAGAGTTCAGAGTTCATCCTTGGTTCTGGATTTGTTCCTGAGGGTTGTACTCTAAACATGAAGAATACTAAATAACTGACAGAATGGAGGGGGGACACAGTAACTTCCACCTTGCAAGGCAGAACAGTGACTTGAAAGTCATGGGACCTATTGGTTTTGACCTAGTCTGTTTCATGGTTACAGCTGTGACCAGGGCCAGACCAAGTGAATGCCTCTTATGATTATCTTCCATGGCTTGTACACTGTGAGACATTTTCCTAACTTCCAATAGGTCACACACCTTTTCTTTTCTGTGAAGGCTATGTTGAATGTAGATTGTTCTAAAGTAGGTGTAGTAGTCAGGGTTCTTCAGAGAAACAACCAATAGACTACAAATGATAGATTAGCTATAGAGACAGAGACAGAGACAGAGACAGAGATAGAGATAGAGATAGAGATAGAGATAGAGATAGAGATAGAGATAGAGATAGAGATAGAGATAGAGATGGAGATGGAGATAGAGATTGATTTATCATAAGGAATTGGCTCACATAGTTATGGAAACTGAGAAGTTCCAAGATCTACAGTTGGCAAGCTAAAGACCCAGGAGAGCTGGTGGTATAGTTCTGGTTGGAGTCTGAAGTCCTGAGAACCAAGTGAGCCAATGGTGTAAGTTCCACTGAGAGGGCAGAAGAAGGCTGGTGTCAGAGCTGAAGTGGCCAGGCAGGCTAAGTTCCCTCTTACTCAGCGGTTTTGTTCTATTCAGGTATTCAATTGGATTGGATGAGGCTCACCCACATTAGGGAGCAAGTAAATAAATTTATGGATTCAAAGGTTAATCTCATCCAGAAACATCCTCACAGACACACCCAGCATAATATTTGACCAAATGTCTTGGTACCCTTGTGGCTGAATCAAGTTGCTATAAATTAACCATATCAGTAAGATTATCTCTAGAGTAAGTGGTACTTACTTTCTAGGAAATATTCTTAGAGGGTTTTCCACCTCCACGCACCAACCAAAATGTCTATTCCACCCTCAGTTCAGGGATAAATTAAAATGATGGAAGTATTTTTATGTATGTATAGGTACTTATTTATTTTTTAATAATAATGTCGTAGTGGTCCAGAAAACTGATAGAAACACACCTTTATTTCTGCTCCTATCTCTCCCAGCCTCAGGAAAGCCTTGTAAATTTAGGACAGGATTCATGACTTTTAGACCCATCAGAAGAGTAAAAAACAAAAAAACACAAAAAGGACAGTCAGAAAAAGATGAGAGTTATCTAATACAACTTGGCAAACTCCTGTGTATTAAGAATATTATAAATTTTAATTAAAAGTTTTCCATCAAATTGGGACTGATTTCCTGATCTACCACCAGTTGGTCCTCTTTCCCCCAACTTCCACTCTTGTCTTTCAATCTGCATCTGCTGCTGGAAAGTGACTGCAGTCAGTCATCAGGAGGTTCCTTCCTGTCAATGCCTAAATGACATGTTGGTTGGAATCTTCCATTTATGCAGCCACAGTATCCATATGCCTTTTGCCTTATTGTACACAAGGGCTAACCAATAGCCACAAACGTGATGAGTTTTGCTAACTGAAATTCCTGAATTCCTTTGGGTTCCATTTGGAATCAGATTTCATTACAGTTGTAATAATCACTCCTGGTTGTTATTTTGGTTTTGCTGGTTTGTCTCTTTTGTTTTGTTTTATCTCATTGCCAAGCATAGGAAGTTCTGTAGAGACAGGGTGATCATACATCTCAATTTACCAGGGACAGTCTCAATTTATGACTTCATTTGTTAATGACCCATTTTTTTCACTCTCAAAAACATCCCACTATGGATGATAAATCATATGTTTACCCTATAAATAGGGGTCATTTGGAAAAAATTAATGATAATTTAGTTTCATGTATAAATGTTAAACAGTTCCTCTAGGTTCCTCTGTGCTTTTCTGAGACCAGATTGAAACTCCAGCACAGGTGTTTCTGGGTGCCAAGGTAAACCTCTGAAAAGGAGGTTCTTTTTGGAGTAGTTTCCACTATGCCACTTTAAGGACTACTGGGAATTTGTGTACTTGATCTTAAATTATCTAATCTCTTGCTCTTTCAAGTTCTGCTCCAAAAATCTATTCCTGAAAATCAAAGATTTTAGCATGATTTTAATGTAAAGGCAGGTCATGTATACTTTCCTCCAAACTTCATTTTTAAAATAAAACTTTTTCTTTGAAAATCTGAAGGCTTTGATCCCTGTAAAGAACCCGCTGTTCCCTATGTTTTTCACTCTAGACAGCAGATTTTTTTCTTACTAGGTCTGCGTCAGTAGAATTTTCCAGGTTCATTGGAGCCCAAGTTGCTGCTGAAGACTGTTCATTTAGCTTAGTCTAATTTGATTGCACCCAAATGTGAGGCAAAATAATCCTCACCTTTCTGATGCACTTTTGGAACCACCATTCAATTCATCGTTATGGGACTTTTACCCAAGTAAAAACCCAAGCTTGAATCAACAATCACTGGGTGAAACAGAACCGTATAAGGGTTGTGTGCCATAGCCGGACAAAAAAGCTGGACCTGCTGGGGGTCACTGGGCTGAAGGAAGGAAAAATTTCCTGATGTCCTAAGTCCCAGGGAAGGTTGTGGGATGAGTCTTCTTGTCCTTTTCTTTCTTCCCCTCTTTCCTCTCTTTTCTGACTCACCTTTATTTTCCTTTGCTCTCAACTTCTTGTCCTCTCTTCTCCATCTTTGTCTCTTGCTTCTTTCTTTTATCTTTCCTTTCTTGTTTTTCTTTTGTCCTTCCTACTTCTTTTGCCCCTCACAGTTTGTCCTTTTTCTTCACTCTGCCTTTGGCCTTATCATTGACTCCATCTTACAATGGGTCTGAAAACTTCTCATTTTTTAACTTCTTAGACTCTGGCAAAAGCTAGGAATCCTCTCCCTGGAATAGGATACAGATGTTCAAATTGAACATACAACTTCTGGGAGTTGATGATGCTTAAAGCTTTCCAGGTTTAAGAACTTCTGTGATAATTATACTGGTGGTCCACTTCTTGTCATAAATCAAGTGATAAAATGGTTTTAAGGAACCACTTTAAGAAGACAAAAATAATATCAATGAAATTTGGCAAATAGATAATCAGCATGAATGCTAAAAGATTACAAGAGATCATGTAGTAAGCAGGGATCTTTAGAAAATGTATGAGACCCAGAAGACTTTCAGATGTCCACACACTCATGAAGTTGGTTGTTAGCCAATGCTGAAAATAGAGACACAGCATCATCTACCTGATGATATCTATAGCTACATATACAACTACTAGAGGCCTGGTGCACGAAATTCATGCATGGGTGGGGTCCCTATGCCTGGCCAGCAATCAGGGCAGATCAGGGCCAGGCCAATCAGGGCTGGGCAGGAGAGGAGGCGACGGTTGCCGGGCCGGCCACGGAAGGAATGGACACCAGATGCTGGCCACCACTGCCGCCATCGTTGGCACTCCACCACCGCGCAGTTCCCCACCTCCCCCCTCCTCCTTCCCTCGCCATTGCACTGCCACTGCAGTGGGCGGGCAGTGGGCTGATTGGGGCCTGCTGGCTGGGGGGAGGGACAAGACACAGGAGGTTGGCCACCAGCCCCAAGGAGGGAGGCGGCCCTCAGCCCCTTTGGGAAAGGGGCCGTGTCCACCACCACCCACACCCAGTTCCCCATCCCAGCCCAGGCCTGGCCCCAATCAGGTGATTGGGGCCTGCCAGCCAGGGGGAGGGATTAAGAGAGGTTGGCCAGCTTGGAGGGAGGGACTGTGGGAGATTGGCTGGCTGGGGGAGGTTGGCTGAGGGTGTGCACTGACCACTAGGGGGCAGCTCCTGCATTGAGTGTCTGCCCCCTTGTGGTCAGTGCATGTCATAGTGACTGGCCGTTCCGGTCATTCTGGTCATTCCAGTCACTTAGGCTTTTATATATATAGATTATTGTTGGGAGCTGGAAGTGACATCTTCTGCATATTATAAAACCCTAAAAAGAGTGCCATCAAAATGAATTTAACTAATAAATAAATGTAATAGCTCTGAGTCATTGTTTTTTATAAATGAATATTCTGAACATTGAAGAATAACATTAGATTATTAGTATTTATTTTTATTTTAAACACAGACACACACACACACACACACACACACACACAAACTTCCTTTAGTTCTTCTTTCCAAAATACATTTGAAAACTTTTTCCTCAAGGTACTTTCCTGTCTACAGGAAAAAACACTCTGCTTTACATATTTGTCATCTTTCTCCAAACCTGCTATTTGGATTTTTTTCTCATTTCCTACCCAGTAGAGCCAGATGATAATTTTATATTCAAAGAAATGTGCATGATCTAAATGCTCTATTAAATAAGCATAACATAAATGTATTGCTTTATTGTAAATTGCTAATATAATTTCATTTCCATCTGGGAATTCTTTAAAGCACAATTAAATTTTTAGAAATAGTAAGTTAATGACATATTACAAATGAAATAGGAGCCATTTATCTAAAGTATCAGCAATATTGTTGTTATATATTTTAAAGGTCATCATTTATTTGAAACATAATTATAAACCACACAGAGACTTACTTTTAAAAGTATATATTACAATTCCCCACTGTTACTTAGCTGTATTTAAACAGCAGTGGTTTGATTTTTAAAGGGAGGAAGCACTACATCATTATCGTGTGTTTGTCCTTTGAACAAATTTGGCCCATAGGGCGTTGACCTTCTAAAATCAAAACCAACAGTGCCACATCAATGAATCGATAGTGTTAGGTCTGCTCTCTTCTCTTTTGCCCTAGATTCAGGTTCTAGGGGTTATGTGAACTTAAGATAAAAAGGAATATGATGAAAATAACTTGGCCAGCTGAAAAAAAAAAACCCACTTGGGAAATGGAGAAGAGTCAAGTGTACCAGTTAAACAGCACTTTTTCTTTTCGGTAAATATCTCTCCAAGTTATCATGACAAACTGATTAGTGTGTGTGTTGGCAGTCAACTCCTGATTATCTAAGACAATGAAGTGTATAAGTGATCCAAAACAGAATATTTGAAATTATTTTTTAAAATTCTCTTTCACTTAGTATTTACATTGCTGCTGTGTTTTTCTTAAAGAACTATTCAAATCATTTTACTTTGCCCAAGGGATACACCTCAGTCTGGTGGTGAAGCATATAGGCTCCTTGGAGTATATTATAATGGGAAAGACCCACATCAAGTGAAATATTTACCGCAGAAATATCCACCCATAGAAAATAGAAGTTATAATAATAACTGGTGTTTATATAACACCAGACAATTTAGAAATTTCACATACATATATGTTCCTCTACCTTGGGAGGTGGGAAAGGTATATATAATTATCACCCATAGCTTACAGATGAATGGATGGAGGGAGGGAGGGAGGGAGGGAGGGAGGGAGGGAGGGAGGGAGAGAGGGAGAGAGAGAGAGAGAGACTAGGATTTAATTTTTAATCGTTCATGTAGACTCATTTCAGTTTAACACAAACCCCAGTTAATCTCTTGCATCCTGTGTATGAAGTTACCAGGTTTTACCCCGTCTAGGTGTGGCATTCAAACCAGAGACCTTGCACATGCATACATCTTATAATTGCCAATCTTAAGAAATCAGACCATTTTGATTCATGTCTATTTTGAATGAGTGTTCTTATCATGGGGAAAGTTTAAAAGGAGGGTGCTAGCCATTGAAACATGAACTTTTCTGTGCTATTTCATGTATTTCTCCACTTAGCAAATATGTATGAAGCATATGTGCCAAGCACTATATGGGACATAGGAAGTTAAGAGTAAATTAGAAGTGCTCCTGGTCTGCAAGAAGCTAAACACAAATCTCAAATAATAAAACCAGTTGGAAAGTATTTGGGGAAATATTTTAGAAGCTAAGTATTTAACTCCTCCCAAGGCAAGGTATTGTATTGGTGGTGATGATGGTGGTTTGTCTGTAATATTTAATGTTTCTCAACTGGTATACGGCAAGACAATTTTTGTAGATTTGAAAGACGTCAGTGATTTCAAACTTCACTGCACTAAAATCTGCCCAGGGAATATTGTTCCAAATAAGATGCCTGGGCTCCACCCCCAGATATTCCAATTTAATTTCTTGAATAGGGCCAATGAATTTGAATTTTTGATAACTCACCCCCAACCCCAGACATTTAAATAAATGAGTTAGTTTGAGGGCATCACATAGCCCTCAGAATGTTTTCCAACGAAGTATCCTTTACTTGCGGGCCTTGCACACCTAGTAATAGCCTTTCTTTAAAGCCTGATTCATAGAAGAAATTGAGAAATACTCCCAATGCTCAGAGTTCTCATAATGTGAGTGATCTCTGTGAATCGTTCTCTGTTCAGACGATCTGTTTTCTTAAAGTACGTAACTATTTGCCTTGATTATAGAAATGAACATGTTCCGCCCTGTAGTCTAGTCTAGATCTCTCCATCTATCTCACTGATGGTGAGCAACCAAAGACACAGGCTTCATAGTTAACAATCTTTCCCTGGCCCACCCTGCATGTGAAAGGTTTGCAACAAAAGCTCATTTTATTGAATGAAGGACAGGATTTTGAAAGTTGGAAATGTGTATGCTTTTATATTCTAAGAACTGCTTGAAGCTGCCTTAAGGTGATTCTCCTGCTGGGCAGCAGTAAGCAGAAAGCCCTAGGAAGGGTTCTTTCCACCCTCCAAAGAGGCACATAGAAAAGGATATTTTAAAGGGCTGCTCCCCATGTTCCAGGTCTCTCTTGGGCCCACCCCAACCACAAACTCCTGCTTTTGTGAATGTCTTTATGCTAAATTTATGCAGAATGGATAATGCACTTAACCTATATTTTACTAAACTATTTTCTCATGTAACACTTGGATCCAAATAGGAAATTTTCACTGAAATGATGAACCCATAATATAGTTTTTTTTTTTAAAATTGAGGTTTCTGTACAGGTCTTGTTTGATTAGTTATGAGCATTAAACACACACACACACACACACACACACACACACACACACACCCCAGAAACAACATCTGCAAAAATGTCATGTACATCATTCCATTGCGCTATTCAAAAATATAGAAGAAAATCAGAAAATTAGTTAAATGAAAACATACAACAGTGAATGTGTCTGCTGGGAGCACTTCCTTGTGTTTTATATTATCACAGCTAAACATTAAGTCAGACCCTTAACTTGATTTTAATGTATTTAAGCAATAACCATCAAGGCACAGAGTACTTTCTGGGAATTAATGAGCAGCAAGAAGAGTTGATGGCCCAAAGTCAAACCAAGGACCGTTAACCCCAGCTGGCTATTAATTCTACAGGAAATGCCTGGCACTGAGGTTGGTATTACTATTTATAAACCCTTTATATAAGAAGAAAAGAAATACATATATACCCCTGCTGTGCCTTCATTTCAGAGAGTGCTGTGGAAAAGCAGGGAGCTGAATCACACTGTTGTTGCTGCATCAGGCCTTTTCTGCTAAATTAAAAGTAATTATCAAAATGAAGTCTTTGGTCTACAACCAAAGACATACATAAGAGCCTTCACGCTACCCTCCGCTTCTTCATCCCCATCACTGGTAAATTAAAGGGAAACAGTAATGGCAGCACCTTCCCAGGACATTTTTTAATGAGGTCTAACACACATGCAGTAAAGTGCATAAATCTTAAGCATACAGCTTGATATAATTTTTAGATATGTGCTCACCTGCATTACAACCCAGATCCAGGTTTAGTTAGAGCATTTCCAAAACCCCTAAAGCCTTCCTCATTCTCTCTCCCAGGCAGTACCCTAACAAAGGTAATCACAATTCTACCCTCAATTCCATCCAGTGGTTTTTGTCTTTGCCTAAATATCATACAAGTGGAATCATACAGCATGTACTCTTTTTGTGTGTGTTTTCCCCCCTCACTCAATATTATGTCTGTGAGTTTCACATACGTTGCTGCATGTCACTCTCATTGCTGCTTTGGAGTAACTTTTAAATGCACTAAAGTTTTAAAAAATGAAAACAAAAGTTGATTCTTTTTCTGAGCTATAAGAAGTTTTTATGCCTCAAAGCTTGAATGTCTAGATTCTGTGCGTCCTGAGAAAGTAATACATAATTTGCCCGAGGTCATAAGAGTAAGTGGCAGAGTTAGGACTCATCATCTGTTTGACTCCAAATTTCAAGCCCTTTCATCACACACACCGCCAGGTGAGAAGGTTGGGTCAGAGGAAGTCAGTAACTGGGGAGGAAAAAAGAACAGAAGAGGATTTTCACTCAGATTCTAGCATGTAGCCCTATGCTTATGGGGCACACCTAAGCCTTAGTCCCTGGATTATTTAAGTGGGTTTTTAGTGAAACTGTGCTAGAGTGTGCATTTACCTTTGTATGTCTTGGGCTTCCTCTCAATACTCCTGTAATGTGGACACCTAACATTTATTGAGAAATTACTATATGCCAGGCAGTATTCTAATGCTTTATATGCATTATCCCATCTAATCCTCATAAATACCCTATGAGAAGGTACCACTAATACCCTCATTGTTTCCGATGAGAAAACTGAGGTACAGAGGGGTTACGTAGCTTGCTTGCCCTCACTCAGCTGGAAGGAAGGGGTCTGAACAGAGTTCCAATCTGAGATCCCAGGTGGTTGGAATCTGTGACCTGTTCTTGTAGATACTACCTAATACTGCCTAGAGGTAGTCTTGTGTGTCCTTCTGTAAGCAAAGTGGCTTTTGTCCCATATCTTGACCCACCCAGCCATGGAGTTATAATTTCTTATAGTTTGCACTGTCCCAACAAAGCCAGAACCATGTCGACTTCAATAGAGCAATAATGGAACTTGAAACTGTTGATTTGGGCCTGTTAACTGTAATAGCCTGGGGCCCAACTACTTTTATTCTGTACTCATGGGATATTTTGGATCTCCAGGAAATTCCCCAAGTTAAGCACTCCCATTAATGCAGGGGAGATGCCTTTGATCCCCCCCCACACACACACACACTAGAGTGAGGGGCCCTTTCCACCATCAGTTTCCCCTACCCCTGGCTGGGCAGTGTTATAACTTGAGATGTTTCCACCTTGTCAAAGCCCAATGGGAACATTTTCTGTTTCCTGTGAGAGAAATTTGTAAGCCTCATGTTATTCATTTTTTACCGGTTAGGAAGCCATGATCCAGCTGAGGAGATAAACGTGGAGCAGAATAATGCATATCTAAGGTCACAACCCAGGGTGATAACCTTGCGGTGAAGGTGGCTCCAGTTATCTCGTAAACAGTTGCGCAGAGTATTTGCATTTGTTATCTAGCAGATTCGTCATTTTGTAACCATCACTCTTTCTGTATGTTTAGTTCTTCTAATCTAGAATCAAGTGGTCTTGAATATCAGAGGGCACTTGGAGTTCATATGTTGGTTCAATCCATGCATTTTATAGATGATGACACTGGGGCTAAGGAGGTTGCCAGGGAGCTTTCTCCAAGGTCAGATGGCTGGAAAAAAGTGGAGTACAGAACAGAATCCAGGTCTCCTTACTGCCAGTCCGGGTTCTTTTCACCGCATCACCTGCATTCTCACCACGTGTTCGCCATCCCACACAGTGCCCTTGACACTTAAAAGAGTCCTAACCACAGAGACACCTGGGAGCGGAAGATCTGAGAGACTTCTCTCTTTTGTATTTTCCCATTCTTCTTTCCTTCACTAGATTGAGGGTAGGACTTTGATAGGAATATTAAATGGATTCTAAGAGCTAGAAGGGCTTTTGACCTTTGGTAGTATTTTTCTGGGTTTTTAACGGAGTGTGTGGGAACTTTTTGCGTGGATGTACATTTAGTACAGCGGATTACTTTCTGCTTAGGATATGTCTTTATTTCCGAAGGGCTGAGGGTACCGGGACAAAGTTCAGAGGCTAGGAAGGGTTAGTGTGAGATACAAAGGTAAAAAGTAAAGATACAACAACCAAACAATACTAGAAATTGTTCTCAGGTAGTTTTGATTTTGATTTTTGGCTAATTGCTTAGCTATGTGTGAGGTGAGGATTTTCTAATCCAACCAGAAATAGAAGGAAACTTTTGCAGCCTGATAACGAACATCTATGATATATCTGCAGCTAAGATCATGCTTAATGGTGAAATACTACACACTTTCCTCCTAAGATCAGGAAAAAGGCAAAGATACCTGCTCTTATCATTTGAGTCAACATTTTTAAAGAATTCCTAGCCAGTGAAATAAGGGGGGGGGGGGGGGAGGCATAAAAATTAGAAAGGAAAAATAAACTGTCATTATTTACAGATGAGAGGATTGTTTACATAGAAAACACAAAGGAATCTATAAAGAAATCTAGCAGAATAAGTGAGTTTGGCAAGAATGTAGGGTACTGCCCTAGCTGATTTGGCTCAGTGGATAGAGCATTGACCTGAGGACTGAAGGGTCCCGGGTTTGATTTCTGCCAAGGGCACATGCCTGGGTTGCAGGCTAGATCCCCAGTGTGGGGCATACAGGAGGCAGCCAATCAATGATTTGCTCTCATCATTGGTGTTTCTGTTCTCTATCCCTCTCCCTTCCTCTCTGAAATCAATAAAAATATATAAAAAATAAAATCATTATTTAAAAAAAAGAATGTAGGATATACTATGTCAATATACAAAAAATAAATTGTACTTCCACTTCATACAATAGATAATTGGGAAATGAAATTAATAAACAATATCATGACAATGTAGTGATATTATTTATTAATTTCACTTTTAGAAAGAAATCTAAGTCTATGGATGCTATAGTACTGTCAATTTAGTATTCTATAAATTTCAACAATTTCACTAATAAAATAGCTACTCCAACCCAGTGATTTCCTATCTATTCCATGCTTCTAATTGCACTTTTGCTATATATCAAATGCCTTTAATTAACCACACAATTTGCATTTTTCTTGTACAAAGCAGAATCAAATTTATTCAGTAATACTATATTTTACTTTATTGAATATTTAAAACTAAATTTTGTCATTTAAAATAATTATTTTAAAATTCTAGTGTTTGGAGAAATAGAGTGCATTAAATTCTAATAGCCAAAACTTGGCACTATAAACGTTACTTCTACTAATTTAATGGCTAAGATATTCAAGTGAAGCTAAAGAATAGATAAACAATGTTAGAATAAATCATATATGTCCTGATATATTTGGATGTAAGTGAAATAACATATTAGGCATTTGAGCTGAAAGCAGGGACAATGTAGGAAATTAGAACTAAGACAACATTTTCCTGGAAGGTGTTAGTAAGATCTGTTTCTCAAAAGCTTGAACAAGCATGAAGTATACTTTTCCAGAGTCCAGAAAAAAATAAATCTTGTAGAGATCTGCCTAAAGTGAAAATTGTATCACTAAATAAAGTGACAGTCTCCTAATTTTGGTGTAGATATAACAAATATACACGTCCAGTTTCGGATCATTTGAGATAACATTTTCAGAAAACTTAAGTAAAGCTAATCAGACCCAAATGTGGGGAAGCATGCACAGAGTGAATTCATGAGTTGAATGTTTGGCTTCTTTTTAATCTTGAATTTGATGCTGTTGTAATGTAACCTAGTTATGAATAACTGGAAAGGCGCAAAGGGAAGGCCAAATATTATAGGCATGCCACTAGTGCAGCTCTGCCAGGAAGTTGCAGGTTAACACTTCCCAGGAAGCCACCGGCTTATTCCCAGCAGATCACTGGGGGAAGGGATGGACAGGGGGAGAACAGACTCATGCGCAGTAAAGTCTGGATGACCTAGGGAAGGTACTTGTCCATCAGTCACAGTTGGGAACAGGTAGGCCTGGCCATGGCAAGTGTGGGAAGATTTAAGATATTTAATCTCCTAAGAAAAGGAGTTCGCTCTCTTGCTCTCTTGTGTTTTGGGGACCCTTAGGACTCTTGCTGCAGTGGGCTGTGCTCTCTTGGCTCCACTGCAATCACCCACACAATGGACTAATGGATTGCAACTAACCTGATGCTGTACTGGACCCAACTCCACCATGGAAAGGGAACTTTGGACACTGGCTTTGCTTCTAGCTCTACTGAATCCCCAGCTGCACATCTTCCGGGACTGGATTAAGGGAAATGGGACTTTGGAATGCCAGGGATGTCATTCCATGCTAATAAAAATCGCATCCTCCCGTGGGCGTCTCAGAAAATTCTTTTACTCAAGATATCATAAGGACGCCACCCTCAGCACCCAGGGGATACGCCTACTTCCATCAATAACCAATTCAGAAGCCCTCTCTCCTCCACTTACCCCTGACCCAGGATTTACAGAGACAAAAGGAATTTAGGACAAAATCTGTCCATTTGTAATAGGGGAGGAAAGTCTTTACGTACACCCTCAGGAGTTACCAGTATAAAAAGCATGCAACACCTATAGGTTTGACCTGATTATAGCAATATGTTCTAATTGAGATTTCTTTTGAAAGACACTCAGAATTTTAAGAGGAAATGGGTATTAAAAGTCTGTCTAAATCATTGACAGAAGTATTGCAGTTATGTAAGAGAATGTCCTTCTTTTTGGAAATACACTCTGAAGAATTTAGGAATAAAAGGACATGAGATCATCAACTTATTCTAAAACGGTTTAGAAAAAAACACATATACACAAGGATTATTGTAAAGCAATTAGGGCAAAATGTAACTATTAGTGAATCTGGATAAAGGGTATATGAGAGCTCCTTAAGTTTGAAGTTATATCAAACTTTTAAAAATTCCCAAATATGTCTGTCTAAATCATATAACTTTTATAATCACTGATGTAAACTACCTGTAAAAATCACATTTTGGTAGTTTCTCACCTGAAATGGGACTCTACATATGAGGTTTCAAGTGATTTTGCTCATTCAGAGCTATTACATATTATGTCTTCACAAAGCACCCATTATACTCACTGAAGCACCAAGCAAAGGTCATCTCTTTAATTATGCAAAGTTGAACAAGTGTTTTATCAGAAATAATTCTGGAGTTACCTGTCGATATGGCCAAATGTCCCCAGGAAAAAAATGGTGTTTCCCTAAACTAGAAAGGAGTGAGAAGAATGGATTAAGTGTAGCATTCTTGTTTAAATGCTTTGTTAGAGGATGAATCTTTAATTTTATAAATATTTGAAAGGTGATAAGATAGAAGAGGGGAGTCTAAGAAAGGTCATGGTAAAGGCTGGAACATGGGAACCTATGGAAATAATAATAATAACATTTATTATTATTATTATTGAGCCAGCCCTGAGTCATGGGTTCCAGATTGAAGAGTAGAAACTGTTTTATCATTTGTTGTAGCAAATGAAGAAAGTGGCACTCAAAATAATTCTTGTTACATAAAAATGGCAAAACACAGGGTGAAAGAAGGAATGTCTGTCTAAACCTGGCGAGAAAATGACCCCAAAGACTGGTACATTGTCTTTTTAAAAAAGCAGAGGAAAATTGCCCATAATTTGTTTGAACTGGAATCTTAAACTCAGTGCAGCTTAATTTCTTTCTTTGATAAACTGTGTTTATTCTTGCTGGTATTTTCTTTAAAGGATGTGATCATTTATTAAATTATAGTTCCACAGAGTGAAAAAGAACATTAAAATAGTCATGTTTCTCACTGGAAACTGTATGGCTTTTTGTTATGTGGCCTCAAACATCATGTGTCAGCATTTCCACATTGTGTTGGTCAAAGCAGACCACAGATTTGACCAAAGGGAACCCAGATTCAAGGGTAGGAGATATAAGTCCTACCTCTTAAAGGGAGGTCTGTCAATTAGTGACCATGCTGTACATCTGAAAGGAATACAAATAACATTGAGTGTAAACTGTGATTAAAAAATAAAACGTAAATTTTGACAAAAGAAGATGAAGCCCTGGTCAGGTAACTCAGTTGGTTAGAGTGTCATCCTGATACTCAAAGATTTCGAGTTTGATCCCTGGCCAGAGCACATACAGGAATGGAAAAACAAAGTTCTCTCTCTCTTCTCTTTCTCTTTCTCTCTCTCTCTCTCTCTCTCTCTCTCTCTCTCTCTCTCTCTCTCTCTCTCTTCCTCTCTCAAATCACTAAATAAAACATTTTAAATAAAGAAATGTGATTATAATTTTAAAATAATATCAGTCCACAACTTTTGCTCCTTAAACACATTAATTCATGTAGATTAAAGCAATATTCTGTTATCGAGCTGCTATGAGAAAATAGGTGCTAAAACTCCACTTTATAAATAAAAATTTCACAAGAGCTAAATAAAATTGGCCTGCATGCTTCAAAAATATCAAAGCCATGAATAACAGAGACTAAGAAACTTTTGGATTAAAGAAGTATAAAGAGATATGAAGCTAATGCAACTGGAGCATTAAAAATATCTATACAGACATTGTGAAAATTGGCAAAATGTGAGTAATAGATTGTATATTAGATAATATCACTGCATAATGTTAAATTTTCTGATTCTGATAATTACTCTGGTTCTGTAAGAAAATGTCCCTGTTGCCGAGACCAGTTTGGCTCAGTGGATAGAGCGTCGGCCTGCGGACTGAGGGGTCCCGGGTTCGATTCCGGTCGAGGGCATGTACCTGGGTTGCGGGCATATCCCCAGTGGGAGATGTGCGGGAGGCAGCTGATCGATGTTTCTCTCTCATTGGTGTTTCTGACTCTCTGTCTCTCTCCCTTCCTCTCTGTAAAGAATCAATAAAATATATTAAAAAAAAAAAGAAAATGTCCCTGTTATTAGGAAATAAACATAATATCTTGGGGTAAAAAAATAATAATTAGTGAGCTTTTTTTACAATTGCCACACTGCATGCTTGACACTTGTGCCTCAGTGCTTCCTTTTGGTTTGCTGTGTCTGTAGTCTCCACCCATTCAGATTTCTACAAAGGCGAGTCATTTCACATGGACATTCCTCAGTCAGCCATTGTATTTAGTGGTGGTTTAAAATAACACAAATTTCTTATCTTACAATTCTGGAGATCAGAAGTCCAAAAATGGGTCTTAGAAAGCTAAAGTCAAGGCATCCATTGGCAGAGCTGCTTTCCTTCTTGTCTCCAGGGGAGAATACATTTCCTTATGTTTCTAGTGGTCGCCTATATTCCTATATTCCTTCATCATCAAAGTCAGAAATGTTTTATGTTCAAACCTCTCTCTCTCTCTCTCTCTCTCTCTCTCTCTCTCTCTCTCTCTCTCTCCCCCCCCCCTGCTTCCCACCACCTGGATAATCCAGGATAATCTCTCCATTTTAAGAGCCTTAATTTATTTGCATCTACAAAGTTCCTTTTGCCATGTAAAGTAATAGGTCACAGGTTCTGAGGATTAGGATGTGAATATCTTTGGGGGGTCGTTAAGCTGCCTACCACAGCCCTGTTGCAGGAAACCCTCAATTGTGTGCTTTTAGAACCCTGTGGTTACCATGTACTGCCTTGTAATGTGAATCATATGATTTGTTGGTAAAAAAAAAACTATTAAAGAAACCAGATGCAATACCTATTTCTTTTAGTTTCTGACATTATTATTAAAAGTAGGAAGTTATCATCCCTTCCATGACTATCCACTTAATCTTGCCTTTAGAGTAGCTTGGTATAACTGCTAATTGTCAGGCTTTTGTGAAAGATTCCTGATCTGATTTTCTACTTCTTCACAGCAAAATTCTATGACAATTATGCTTTCCAGGCTTTAGCCCAGTGCCTGTCACAGAGTAAATTTTCAAATAATGTGTTTTGAATTAATTGAATCTCTGTATTGCTGATGAAAATACTGGATATGAATTTTCGCTTTATTAGGTGGTACCTTTAAGTTGCAAATAATAATAATAATCCATAAAATGTTTTCTTTTTTAAAATATATTTTATTGATTTTTTACAGAGAGGAAGGGAGAGGGATAGAGAGTTAGAAACATCGATGAGAGAGAAGCATCCTACTGGGGATGTGCCTGCAACCAAGGTACATGCCCTTAACTGGAATCAAACCTGGGACCCTTTAGTCGCCAGGCCAATGCTCTACCCAGTGAGCCAAACCAGCTAGGGCCATAAAATGTTTTCTTGAGAGCATGTTTGCTTTCTGTGCACAGTCATTTATCATTTGGTTAATGAAGTTGTTGGATGGTGTTTGTTATGCTGGCAAGTGTTAAAAATAAGATTTCTAGACAACTGGCAGCGATCTAACACTGACCTTCTGAAATATGACTTTTAACACTTCTGTATCACAAATGATGAAGCTCATCATTGAATATGTGGTGATTATAAAATGACTTTTCCCAATAGGGTATTTATTAAACTATGAAAATATCTCAGCTAATTACAGAGGAGTTCTGATGTTTACCTTCATTTTCTCCTCACTGAAACCCTTGGCCAGGTCTTGCTAAAGTAAATGTCCCTCTTCTGATTCTGTCTGTATTTTCAGCTTCTTTCCACTGATTGACCATGGTGGCCAATTCCTGTCTCATGTTGCACTATTCACTTATATTGAGACTGATAGGTGAATTGCTGGGAATTTTTGTTTTCTATCTGCCAGTTCTCAATTAAGAATTTACATACTAATGTCTGTAATACTGCTGGTTCTATAGCTATTTGGACTTGCTAATGAATAGATACATGCACAAGTGGAAACTTAAGGAGGGTGGTTCCGCATTAATTTTCCTTTCAGAAAAATTAAGCCCATCCCCTGCCTGCATAAAAGGGTTTCATACATCAAACTCATGTTTAGCAGAAACAACCAAATAACGTTTCGGTTGAGTTCTTTCTGATAAATGACCAGCTCCAAGCTAGGAATCCTCATAATATATGCACATTCCCCATGTCAAAGTCACCATCTTATGCTGTTCTAGAGTGGTGATAAGAGCTACTTTTCTTGAACACTGAATTTCTAATTAGTTAGGCAACTGGCCATGCCCAGTGGAGTTCCACAGGCTGAAGCAAGTGGGAAGTTTCTTGTTGGAAACTTCAGAAGATGCAAAATATGAGAGTCTTTTTTTTAAAAAAAATATGTTTTTATTGATTTCAGAGAGGAACAGAGAGGGAGAGGGAGATGGAAATATTAATGATGAGAGCGAGTCACATATTGGCTGCCTCCTACACACCCCACACTGGGGATTGAGCCCACAACCCAGGCATGAGCCCTGACCAGGAATCAAACCATGGTTCATAGGTCAATGCTCAACCACTGAGCCACACTGCTGGGAAAAAAACAGGGAGTATTTAACAGAGAGCCAAGTACCTGCTGGAAAGCTAAATTCTAAGAAACTAGAAAAATCCAGAGGGTGTCCTAAATGTCAATGCTAGAAGCAGGTATAAGTACAAATCAGGAACCTAAGAAAAAGAGAGACAGGAAAAAAATAGAAATGGGTGGAAAATAGTAAATGGGGAGTATTCTAGAGCACAGACTTAGAAGAGGATCTACCAGTCCACAGTTTGCTTTTACATGCTGTTAAGTGGCCTGCATGTTTTAGAGTTTGGGGAATTATTCAACATACAGGTTACTCCCCCATTTTCCCTTCTGTATCCATTCTTCAGCTTTCTCACCCTGACTTGAACCCCTTTAGATTGCATCAATCAGTTTCCCTTAACTGCTTGGTTTTCTGATGGGTTTGGCCAACGGAAGACATCAAGAAGGGATCTGAGAGCAGAAGAGAGAGATCAGAGTATTTAGTTGTCCTGATTCCCACACTGCCAAGTTGTAGGTTGGCAGTGGCTGACTTCTACTGGAGTCCTTGGCTCCTGCCTAGTGGCTCTTTCCAACAGCTACAGGTGGCACAGGGTTCCTACAATTTCTATCTCAAACTTGTCCCCTCAGGCCTAAGTATAATAGTAGTTTCTCACCCTTACTAACTCCAAGGTGCTTCATTATCCGTTGCTGGTTCTCATTTCCCACCTTCAACTTTGGAAATATTCCCTTTATTAATTTTTTTTTCAGAATTCCATTTGGGTGTGCCTTCCATTTCCTGTTACTGAAACCCCATAGTCATTGAAATGAATTATTTACTAGAGTTGGCAAATATTCTAAACATTTCTGAATGACATTGCTATCTGTTGTGTAAGCATGTATTCTGTGTTGTACGTCAGCCTTTTGTGACTTGTGATTCAGGGAAGAAAAAGGCTTTTTTTCCAGCTTTTAGTGGCTTGTGGTCTGCCAAGATGAGAAGACTGAGTATACCATGAATGAATTGCTATAGTGCTGGTAAACAAATGTAATGGGGGAATACAATAATTATCCAAGTTCACTTGGGGTTTTCAGGAATATTCCCTGTTGGCAACATTAAAAAGGAACCACTACTGGGTTGATGATTTATTATCTTCCTTGACTTTGTAAAGACAGAGATTTCCTTTTCTCTTCCACAGGTAACTAAGCTTATCAGTGTTTGCTATATCTTTATAATAAAAGCCTAATATGCTGAGTTCAGTTGTCCAGTAGTCCGTTCAACCAATCAAAGTGTAACATGCTAATGATATGCTAAGGCTGCTCAACTGCTCACTATGATGTGCACTAACCATCAGGGGACAGATAGTCAACCTGTCAACCAGTTGATATGACATGCACTGACCACCAGAGGGCAAATGCTCCAACCGGTAGGCTAACTTGCTGCTGGGGTCCGGCCAATTGGGACTGAATAAGATGGGCCAGACATGCCCTGGAACCTCCCATGGTCCCTCCCCGGCTAGCCAACCTCCCGCATCCCTCCCCAGCCCTGATCATTCACCTGTGGTGTCCCTCTGCCTTGCCCGAACCCTCTTGCAATCTGGGACCCCTCGGGGGATATTGGAGAGCTGGTTTCAGCCCAATCCTGTGGGCCAGTCCAAAGGACCCCACTGATGCATGAATTCATGCACCAGGCTTCTGGTATCTTTATAATAACAGCATTCCCTGAGTCAAGTCCATCTTGGGTCAGGTTCCCCAGCACAAAGACTGACATGAGGATTCAGGTAGATGCTATTTGTGAAGGAAGTGCTCTCAGGAAAAACCAGTAAGGGAGCAGGGCAAACAACACCAAGAAGCCAAGAGTTTGAGTTCAGGTGACATCCCAGTCTCAGCCTAATCTCATGGGCAGCACAAAGGTGTACATTGAACCTAAGAGTTTGTTTTCCTAGTGACAAGGGATAGGGGAGCTTTCACATTTCTGTACCCATTAGTTGTTGCTTATGGGCTGCCCAGAGTCAGGGGGTAGGGTGAGGCGGAACATAAACCTCCCAGGCTCCCAGCAGGTCCAGCAAAGTGGATCTAGTAGCCCTAGGGCAGGTCTCTAAAGACAGTTGCAAGTATAAGCAGTGAGGAGCAAAGCATGCAGAAGCTGTGGGATGAATATATAGAACCCACAAAAAGAGAGTCTAGGGCAGTGGTTCTCAACCTGTGGGTCGCGACCCCTTTGGGGGTCAAACGACCCTTTCACAGGGGTCGCCTAAGACCATCGGAAAACACATATATCATTACATATTGTTTTGTGATTAATCACGATGTTTTAATTATGTTCAATTTGTAACAATGAAATTGGGGGTCACCACAACATGAGGAACTGTATTAAAGGGTCGCAGCATTAGGAAGGTTGAGAACCACTGGTCTAGGGGATTCATCTGACCAGAATACCAGCACCATCTGCTACAGAGTCTTCCAGAAGCACATCTCTAACTAATTAACATACAGTTAAGCAAAATCCTAGGATAAACAATCAAACACAACTTTCTTCCTATGTACATTTTTAGATTTTGGAGGCATTAGAAGAGATTATGAGTGATGCCTTGCATCTAAGGTGACCAACAGTATCCCAGGATGCCGGATTTTTAGTACTAAATCCCAAACAGTTCTGTGTTCTCTGGGATGGTTGCTGAACCTACTTTATCTGAAACACCACTCAGTGAAGAACTCTCAGATTGTTTCATGGAAGAACTAACCTAAGCAGAGCTCGCTGTGAGTGCAGGAAGGTTGTGAACCTCCCTTCATGTAGCAATTGGTGGTTTCCAGAGCTACACTGAGAGAAGGAGTCTAGAAATCTGGACAAGGGTGTGGAGGCTGTCAACGAGGACTGGGAAGGGGCTTCAACTTAAGAACTTGGTTCTCTGAGATTCTTTAGAGAAGCTCAGAGTAGTGGGACTAGTTCAGGATCCAATACTTTCCATGAACATTTCCTGGAAGGTTTTCTCTCAGATCAAATCCCCCCCCCCACCCCCCAAAAAATGCTTTTGTGCTCCTTATTCTCCCGGGAAGAAGGGAGGGAAAAGATGTTTGACATGAGTTTGAATTTTGTGTCACTGAGAATTCTATTGATGTGATAATAAATTTCCATTTAGTAATATTCTTGTTTAGCTTTGTTTCAAGTCTAATGTGAATGATGATGAGTAATAACACTTCAAATTATATCAATTTTATATGAGAAAATATACCATTTTCATGACATTTTTATTTTTATAAAAAGGGAATCAAAAGGGGATTCATGACTACAGCTTTTATCTTATGTATGCGTAGAAAATTTTTCTAAAGAATGTTGTCATGATGATTTTACCTTGGGTAAGCTTAAAATGTTTCAGAGTGAGGATTTTGAGTTGTTGAATTAAAGATAAGTTTGTATGCAGGTGTCAATTGTGATTGTAAGAATCTTTTGAATTTAATGATTCCTGGAGCAAGAATGAGAGTTCCTAATCTTAACTGCACATTAAAAATAGTTAGGGAGCTTTTAAAATAATTTCAATGCCTGGACCCCATTCAAAACCAATGAAATCTGAATTTATGGGAATGGAGTCGGGGCAGGCAGGCTTCATGGGCCGATGACAGGTACAGTTTCATGGGGCCCTGCTTACAGGGGCCCTGCCTTTGGTTTAATGTTATGCTGTCTTGAAATTCTTAGTAGTTTTGATCAAGGGGCCCCACAAATTATGTAGCATACCCTGAGTCCATTAATTAATATTTTTAAGGCTTCCTAGGTGATTTCAGTGAAGAAGCACTGAATAAAGAAGCCTTGGTTCAGCTTGCCAATAAAATCGTGGTCTCTCTCTTTCTCTCTCTCTCTCTCTCTCTCTCTCTCTCTCTCTCTCTCTCTCTCCCTCTCTCTCCTGATAAAAGAACCTGAGCCCAAAGCCTCTCAAAAATACTGGCAGTTGCCCTCCCCCAGGGCTGCTGTGTTGGGCCTTTCCAGAGGATGCTGACCCTGTCCACTTGCCCTGTTTCAATGGAGACTTGCAAGGGGCCAAGCAGTGCGAGCCTTGAGGGAAGAAGAATCTCCCACCACATCTCCTACATTTAGCCCAGGACTTAGGGTTAGACAAACAGGGTTAGGCACTGCCTGTTTTCAGTCTACTGCTCTTCAAATAAACAGGCTGAGAGGTAGGTTTACTTTGTGCCTTCTTGGCTGAATCTTGTGTTCTTTGAAACAGAGACTCCCCTCCCCATTTTTGTCCTTAGAACACTTGGCTACTGCACAGAAACTAGGGAAAGATCAAAATATGGATATACTTGGATGGACAAGTCCTATAATTCAAAAATTATCAGGTAGATCTGTTAACATATTCAGAAACAAAAGTTGATTGTATGAAGAGAAAAAGAACACAAAGTGCTTATCATGAATGTTCTTTGCTTCAATAAAATAAAATTAGTCATAAATAAACCGGCTTTCCTTTAAAAAATTTTATCAGTTGAATTTTAGAGAGTGAGAGGAAGGGGAGGGAAGGAGGAAGAGAGAGAGAGAGAGAGAGAGAGAGAGAGAGAGAGAGAGAGAGAGAGAGAGAGAGAGAGAGAACCGATAGATTGCTCCACTTATTTATGCATTTTTATTGGTTGATTCTTATATTTGTTCTGACTGGGGATTGAATCCACAACCTTAGTGTATCAGGATGATGCTCTAACCCAGTGGTCAGCAAACTCATTAGTCAACAGAGCCAAATATCAACAGTACAACGATTGAAATTTCTTTTGAGAGCCAAATTTTTTAAACTTAAACTATATAGGTAGGTACACTGTTATTAACTTAATTAGGGTACTCCTAAGGCTTAGGAAGAGCCAAACTCAAGGGGCCAAAGAGCCGCATGTGGCTCGCAAGCCGCAGTTTGCCAACCGCGGCTCTAACCAACTGAGCACCCGGCCAGTGCTGAAATGCTTTCCTACTATTATATAGGTGAATAATATGAACATTCTTCAGTTCTATTCAGTGAAATATATGGAATTACAATGTCTGCATTGATCATTCTTTCCATAATTATTTATCAGACACCTACAAAGTACTGGACACTGTTGTAGATGCAGGGTCTATAGTAGCAAACACAGTATACAAGATCCCTGCCCTCAGGGAATGTATATTCTAGTGAGGAGAAGTGGACAATAAAAATAAATGAGTAAAGTATAAAGGATGTTTGATGGGAACAGATGCTACAGAGAAATAAAAAGCAGAAAATGAAGCTGCTGGAGGATGGAGGTCGGTGGGGGCCAGGATTCAGGGAATATCTAAATGATCACTTTGGCCTTGGGAGCTAGGGAAGTTTTGTCCTCACTCCAGGTTTGTGTTGGTTACCACTACCCTGGGGGGAGGGGCAGAGAAGATGTGGATCCCTGGGGCCCAACTGCTGGGTGGCATTTCCAGAGACAAAGATGGCCACCCTATTTATACCATCCCGTAGGCTTAGTGGTTGATAGAGTTCATGTGTACTATCAAGAAGAGTGACCCTTTACTGAGGCTATCATAACAAAAATACCACGAATAGACCACTAACATTTTGGATTGTTGACTTTTCTTCATGGGCCCAATTTTTTTTAATATATTTTATTGATTTCTTTACAGAGAGGAAGGGGGAGGGATAGAGAGTTAGAAACATTGATGAAAGAGAAACATCAATCAGCTGCCTCCTGCACACCCCCCACTGGGGATGTGCCCGCAACCAAGGTACATGCCCTTAACCGGAATCGAACCTGGGACCCTTCAGTCCACAGGCCGATGCTCTATCCACTGAGCCAAACCGGTTAGGGCCATGGGCCCAATTTTTAAAAAATCTAATATAAAATTTGTTCTCATTCTATTGTAATATTTGGTGGGCTATAGTTGAACTACTCCTGCACATTTTCATGAGGGAATAAATCCAGTCAGGCCTCAAGCAGTTCCTGAGTGTTTCAAACATTTTCAAAAGTTTTTAGAGTCTAGATATCAAGATCCAACAATAGACACAGAGAGAATTATTTCAGCTTGCCTTTCGTCAGAGAATTGACACCTTCCTTCTTATTTCTCCTGGCACTGCTGAGAAAAGACCCACTCTATTCATCTGTCAAGTGGTGCAGACTTCTCAAAAAAATATTTGGTTCTCCCTTATGGATAATACATGAAAGGGGAGGATTTCTGGTATTGATTGTGGGTTTACATTGGGGTCTGTCCCAGGCATTCATTCCAAAATGAGTTCCTCACTAACAGTAGCAGCTCTAGCATTTCTACTAAAGAAGGACATAAGGACTGTATCTAATTGGAATTTGAAGGTGAGGGCAGGCATAGGAAGTCATGTTGGGGCTTGCTTGAAGTTATATTTGCATATCAAATACATTATTTTTACTCACCTTAGCTATTATAGGGGGATAGCTGGAGAGAGATGAGAGCTGGTGGAGGTTATTAGAGAAGGTGAAAGCCTCCTACCCTTCCTCTTCACCATCCTTTAGTGGCACAAATGCTTACTGGACTAGGAGAAGTAAAGAAAATAAAGCTCGCCAAAACCGGTTTGGCTCAGTGGATGGAGCGTCAGCCTGCGGACTGAAGGGTCCTGGATTTGATTCCAGTCAGGGCACATTCCCAGGTTGTGGGCTCCATCCTCAGACGGGGGTATACAGGAGGCAGCTGATCAATGATTCTCTCTCATCATTGATGTTTCTATCTCTCTCTTCCTCTCCCTTCCTCTCTGAAATCAATAAAACTATATTTTTAAAAAAAGAAAAGAAAGCTCCTAGCTGATCTCTCGCTCCTATATTACAGTCCCAGATCACAATCAGAGTAGGTCTAGGATTTCTCCTACATAGAACTCTGAGATTAAGCTTGTTTTGGACTCTCCTTTTCATCCTCTCCTCCTCCTCTCTTTTACCCAACCTACTTAACCCTTCATCTAATTCTTGCTAATCTCTGCTTCTCAGTTCAGCTTGGCAAACATTTATGGAGATACAACAATGAACTGATAAATGTATATATTGGGAACTGATATGGGTTCAGGCTCATAAGTCTTTCAGGCTTATTTATGCTTTAATTTGCCACTACTGAAGACCAAAAGCTGTCAGACAAAGGGAGGAAACTATTTTAACCCAACAACTGGAGGTGAAATTGAATTAGTAGGACATTTTGGATGGAGGAGGACCCCATCCTGCACCTTTTAAAGTCCTGCACCACCTAAGTATCACATAATCTCAAGAAAGAGAAAAATCTCCAAGGGTCTTTCAGCATGTGAAGATTCTGTAACTCTATGATGCTCACTTGTAGCTAAATCCCATTTTGGAGGAGCCATTACATTAGGTAAATTCTCAAGATTCTTTCCAGTTCTTAGATGATTCTACCCTGCTGTTATCCTTCATGTACAGAGATGACTCTTCCTATCATTCTTAAACATTCTGCACTTGAGTGTTCACTCTGTGCTGGGTGGAGTTGATGATTCCCTGGTGTATTCGTTTCTTAAGGCTGCTGTAACAAAGTACCACAAATTAGATGGCACAAAACAACAGAAATTTATTGCTTCACAATTCTTGAAGCTAGAAGTCCAAAACCAAAGTGTTGGTAGGGCCCCTGGAGAGGATTCTTTCTTGTCTCTTCCAGCTTCTGGCAGCTCCATGTGGCCCTTAGCTTGTGGCAGCATAACTCTAATCTCTGCCTCCCTCTTCACATGGCCAATTTCCCTCTGTGTCTGCGTATCTTCTTCTCTTCCAGCAAAAACACCAGTCATATTGGATAAAGAGACCACCCTACCCCAGTATGACTTCATCTTAATAACATCAGTAAAGGCTTCAATTCCAAATAAGGTCACATTCACAGGTACCATGGGTTAGGACTTCAACATATCTTTTTGGAGAACACAATTCCACCTACAACATCTGGTGACCAACAATGTTTGCCTAGGTTTAGGAATAAGCTTTTGATTGGCAGCTAGGAAACATATCAAAACAAAATGGTCCACGAGGGAGGAAACCATGACCTAACTAACCTGATGTGCTTATTAGTTGAGCAAACCAGTCATACCTAGATTCACCCTATCACACAGGCTTCAGTCTCTTCTTTTCTTCTTTCTTTCTTTCTTTCTTTCTTTCTTTCTTTCTTTCTTTCTTTCTTTCTTTCTTTCTTTCTTTCTCCTCCCTCCCTCCCTCCCTCCCTCCCTCCCTCCCTCCCTCCCTTCCTTCCTTCCTTTCTTCTTTCTTTCTTTCTTTCTTTCTCTTTCGTTCTCTCTCTCTCTCTCTCTCTCTCTCTCTCTCTCTCTCTCTCTCTCTCTTTATATCATCAAATGATATGGTTAAATATTTGGTACTGGGAGATTTGTGGGAAGATCTGGATCATAAAAAGGTCCTTTCTTGTGAGTAAGGTAAATATTCAGGTATTCATCAGTTTATCACATACCCAAAAACCTAAGTGAGAGCTTACCAAGGGTTTTGTAACTGAAGGGTCTATTATTACAAGTATTCAGGTTTATATTTAGCCTTGAATTATACATAAACACCCACATACACCATATAAGTAATTTAGCTTAGACTTAGAGAATGAACATTTCAATATGAGCATTATATGAATGGTATTGTCTCTATCACCATTGTCTTGTGAGATAACTGGTGACATATTTCCCTAGTACAAGGAAACCAATTAAAGTAATTGTTACTCTGCAAATATGAATCAATGATGTTGCTCACTAATCCCAATCAACCAAAATGATGAAACTTAGTTCATTCTTTTCACACAGCCAGGGGAGGAGGAAACTTTGGCAAAAGAGCTGTCCTGTCATTTTCCCTTCCCCCTTAAATCATCTCCAGGTCTGTAATTCTCTGTTTTCATACAAAGAAAAAAAGATTATGCATTGTGTTTAGGCTCATGGTGAGTTGTAAAACAGCCCAAAGAGTAAATGAATTGAAATTATTAAAATAATTATCAGGAGAAAATTTCTCAAGAGGGGAAAGGTAATGAATTATAAAACTGTGTTGGGGCAAGGATCAGGATGGGAGATGCTGATAAAATTAAGCTGTTACAACAAACACACGTTTTGTTTTAACCTGTTTTGAATTTGGACCAGTCATTGGGAACTCCCTTTCCACGGGTCTACATGGGATGTTCACATCTGTCCTTATCAATGTGAAATATTTTTTTAAAAAAAGCTTTTGAAAACAAATAGGAGGTGACAAAGAATTCCTTGGAGACACAAAGGAGTGTCTTATTTCTTATTTAAAGACCAGTGAAAAATTCTCTACAGCACAGGAATTGAAAGGAAAATGTGAAATCTAATGGTGTTTGGTCAGTGGAGCAAGGGATTTGTAGTGGTAAAAGAAAATACAGATAAAGTTATTTAGTCTGAGTTTTTATATATCTCTTAGCATGTTTCAGGCTTAGAAAGGATCTCAATTGTGATTTTGTTGGCTTAGTTTTGACCTGAACAAAATGGATTTGCTGGTTCTGTTTCTCCTTTTTATTCAAATGAGACACACCCTCCTGGTTTTGAGAAATTTGATTCTTATCTCTTAGTTAGAACCATGACTGATGGTGAATTTTGGATGTTTTATTATGCTGGATTCTTATCAAAGACCACAAGGGAGACTTAACTTGAAGCAGAAAGATGATTGTCAAGTGACCTATAGATTAGGGTCTGATTCTTTGGTGGCGGTTCAATAAAAATAGTTTAGGCGAAGGTAGATTCAATAAGGCAGACTAAAAGAAATAAAATGCACTTCTGGGAAATGAGCAGGGCAAAGCAAACACACAGGAACTCATTAAAGAAACAGCCAATGAGCAGTGCATAACCAATATCTGATATATAATTTAAGACCCAAAGGTCACTTAATATCAACTCTGTTGCAATACACATGTGCTGAAAGACTTTATCTGGCCATTATACTTGAGCTTTCCCTGGGTGTTTTTATTTCAAGGATATTTCTCAGGAACACACACACACATACACACACACACACACACACACACAATGGAAGAGTAAAATCAGATTTATAGGAAGCATCTACTTGGATTAATTCGGTAATAAGAGCATTTTCAAATTGCTAATTTACTAAGTAAAGTCACCGGAATGCTGAATTACTTTACTTTTATTATGATGATTGAAAGAGATAATTGCAGGCCCAGCCACAAAACCAAAGCAGAGAGAAGAGAGGTAGCAGTCATTCTTTGCACAATTACTGGTATTTGTCATCCTTGCCTTGAAAAGGGATCATCAGTTTTTCTACAGACTGTTTTATTGCTTCAGAACCTCTTTTTCAGAATGCTGCTTATCATCCACGTTGTCCCCATTTACTTAGCAACAAATATACTATGAATATACTTCCATTAGCCAATTTAATGACTTTAATTTTGGTTCAAAATGTTAATTAAAAAGTATACATTTCATTCTTATGGGGATGAAACAAAAAAAACTCTTGGTTCTCAAGTGTTAGGTTAAATTCCTAAAAGCAGAGTTGAAAAACAGGGTTAATCAACGTGAAATTTAGTATAATGAGCCTTGGGTTAATTGTGATAATCAGTTATAATTAATTTTCCTATCTCTTTAAGAAAACAAAGACTCAAAAATCATGGCATCTATAACTTTATTTATACTTAGGGAGAAATTTTTTAAAAAAACAAAAATAAATGAGGAAACAGAAAGGAAGTTTGCCTCAAAAAGAAAAACACTGCAGAAAAAACTTGTAGATCAGATATTCTATCGCTAGAAAATGAGTGAGAATTTTATTGTTTCTTGGCTTTTAAAAAATCTGCCCTTCACCAAATAGCAGAATATTGCCAACATGGAAGAAACAAGATCCATTTTCTACATAACCATAGTTAATAATTTCCATGAAATTGACATTTTAGAACTATGGCCAAAGCCAAATTAAAACTTATGGGTTCCTAGTCCTACATCCTTAACCCGTTTTCTTAAGACCTACAATACACTTTCAAGCAAACCCAATTAATATAATAACAGAGGGTTGAAAGAACGCACGCACACGGGATCTGTTTCGGTAAAACACAGCTGTTCTGTTATTTATGTTTTGTTATTTTTTTAAAATGGGAAATGTGGCCATCATATACAGGAACCAACATCACATTTTTTAAAAAAGCCCCTACAACCAATGAACTTGGAAACCTTCTGTTCGTGCCTCTGAATTTCGCTGCAGTGGTAACCAGGAAAGCAGCACGGTCAGGTATTAGAGGCAACAGAAACAAGGCACAGGCAGCAACTTGTATCCCCTGAGCAGTTGACATGCTAATTTCTTTGCCTCCTCATTCCTGCTCCATCCACCCCCTTCCCCCCCCAAAACGGAGGCACCCTCTGGGCCCTGGAAGGTGCCTAGCGGGGAGTGAACAGAGGCCGGAAGAGCTGGGGCAGAACACGCGGTGCCCACACCCTTGGCTGCTGCTGGGTGAGTGCGCACAGCAGCGGCTGGTGGAGGGAGAGAGAGCAGGTTAGGCGCGTCCCGGTCTCTCCCCCCCCCCCCCCCCCCCCCCCGCTCCCCCATGCCTGGGACTGGGTATCTGCCACACAAGGGGGGGGGGGCGGGGGGGGCATCCCGCTGGGCCAGGGCAAGGGTGGGCGGGCAGGGAGGCGGAGCGCTGCGTGGGGCGGCGGGAAAGGGGCGGGGAGGACAGTTTAAGCTCGGACGGGCAGAGTTGCGGGTGGCAGAGTGCGGGCTCGGTGGGAGGTTCGCTGGCGGGGAGCGAGGACCGCAGCTGCCTGGGAACAAGGAGGCGCTGGGGCTCCGGGGTCAGCCCAGCACCTCCTCCTGCAGAGGAGATCGGCGAAGCTGGGGGACGCACCGGCTGCCAAGGCGACCCTGCGCGCAGGTGGGCACCCCGGAGCGCGGCGCCTGACCCATCCTGGGCTGCCGCGGGGCCCGATGCCCTCCCTTCCCGGCCGCGGGCTCTCGGGACCCGGGCTCAGCAGGTCTGGGAGCCGGAGGAAGGTGCAGGGCTCCGGAGTGTGCAGGCGTGTGCGCTCTCGCTGTGCCAGGTGGGGAAGAGGTGTGGGTCAGCTGCCTCCCTGGGGCTTCTCTCCCTGGGGTCCCCGCTCCACCCCTTTTGATGTGCTGAGCACCCGAGCGGCTGCAGAGGACTGCGACCCCTTCGCCTCCCACCCGCCATCTGGGTGGTGGGTGCAATTCGCCCCCTGGGCAGGATCCACACCCAGCAACCACCGGGGCGCCCTCTGCTCCAGGCCCCCGCGACTAGAGAGGAACCTGGGGGAAGAGAGAGGGGTGGCTGGGTCAGTCTGGCTGCAGGAGGAAAGCAGGAGTTCCTGGAGTATTGTCTCCGGGGGCGATGCCTGAGCCCTCGCACTCCCTGGTGCTTTCAGGGACAGAGTGGGGGGGGGGGGAAGGCGCGGGAGGAGGGAGGTGGAATGGGTTTGCGGAAATTACCTCCGAAGGCTGACTGTGCACATGCACTTGGCGCCTTGTGCACGTTTGGATGAGGGTTTAATGGAAACACGTGGGAAGAAGCTCGGTCCCTGGTGGACCCCCCAAAAAAAGCCTTTTGGGGTGGCCCAGTGGGTGTTCGGGGTTGGGAAGGAAAAAAGAGTGTGAGTGTGTGAATGTCTGTCCTAGGGAAGAGAAGGATGGCTAAAGGAGACTTGATTTTCTTGGATTTGCTGCAATTCCTTAAACCAAACCAGTCTTTCGAGGCGTTAAAGTAAATTACGGGTAAGTGGGGACGGATCTCTGGAGGAAATAAAAAGCCCCCCCCCCCGCCCCCGCCCCGGGTTTTCGGGGTAGCGGGCTTGGCGGGTATGCTCTCCATGCAGCTTCTGACGTTATCTCACCTAGGGGCTGGGGGTGGGGGAATGCTGCGTGGGTGGTGCATGTGTCTTTGGCTTAAGGTGCTGAAGCTGGAGCACTTATCTTGGGTAGACTATGGGACTTGAAGGAGGCAAAAAACTGTAGTGCTGTCTGTTATTCTCAGTTAACTTTAGAACCTCAGTCTCTGTTCTCTGTTTCTCTCTATACACACACGCGCACATGCACGCACACATGCACACACACGAACCCTGGTGTGGTCTGCTTGCCTCTCTTTTTCTTTCTATCCCTCCACCCTCTCAAGCACATCCACACACTCACCACACACACACACACACACACACACACACACACACACACACACACACACACCATGGTTGGGTCTGTTATTCTAAATTAACTCCAGATCTCTCTCTCTTCTCTCTCTCTCTCTCTCTCTCTCTCTCTCTCTCTCTCTCTCTCTCTCTCTCTCTCTCTCTCTCTCTCTCTCTCTCTCTCTCTCGTCTCTCACTCTCAATCTCCTTCACTCTCAATCTCTCTGGTCTTTCTTAGTCTCTCTTGTCTCTCAATCTTGTGTATCTCTCTCAGACTCTCATCTCCATCGCTCTCAATCTCTCTTGTCTCTCTCAATATCTTGTCTCTCAATCTCCTGTCTCTCAGTCTCATCTCTCTCAATCGCTCATTCCTCTCTCTCTCTCAATCCTCTTACAGATCTCATTTCATGGCTGCTTTGACTCACTAATAGTTGCTTATGGATCTTTATTAATTGCTTGTTATGCTCACGAATTTTTATTCATTTGACTTTTTTTAAAGAAGAAAAAAAGACCTATCTGTATTAAAATCTGTGGGGTCTTAAAGATCTTTCAGCATTCATTCACATTCGCACTAGGAATACAGCAGTAAATACCCCACCTAGTCTGTTTATATTGAACAAAGCTCTAATTCATGTTAGAATTAAGATTATTATTTTAAACGGACATTTTACAATCATGTGACAAAGTAACCTTTTCCTAGATCTCTCCCTCTCTTTTCTTCATGGGAATTTACAGAATTTTTGATTATTCGATTAGCAAAATGGTGAAGTTATCTTCTAATTTTAAGGGACAGGTCTTGAAATGGTTGTAGGTTGGCCTGTGGATGGGTTCTGTAACTCCACCTCTTACTTTAATGAACTGATCAGAGTAGTGTTGATCTGAGACTTATATATGCTTTGATTTCTAAATAATTTATCAAATCATTGGGGGGAGAGGGTCTCCTTACTAATTTTCCACACAGGAGAAAGAGCACTATTATTTCCTAAAGCCAAGATTTTGCCACTTTCCCCCCAAATGTCCCTGATAGATGCCTAGAAAAGATGCATGGTTGATGAATAATACATTGTTTATTTCCCTTTTATGTCTACAGGTGGCAGTGCAGAAGCCAAAATGGGAGCTCCTAGAAGTGGTTTCTGAAAAATAAGACCGCATATACACGAGTAAGCAAGCACAGGAATCTGAAAAAAACCACAGGTATGTAAAACAATTAAGCCACCTATCTGGTTTTATAATTATTGCATTCCACTATCGACATTTATACAGACTTTTATGAAGTGAAGCACTTTGAGGTGGTCTCAGAGGAGAAAACATGTTTATTCTATTCCAGACAATGTATTTAAATAAAAAGGCTTGATCTCATCGTTGCATTCTTTTTTACCATTCTAAAAGAGAAGCACTGTTTATGACCATGTGCCTTTGCATGTAACCAGTTGTTGCTTGATACTTGTTTTTAAGAACATTTTTCCTGAGATCAACCAATGAACTTGTATGCATATATGCAGAACCCATGGACACAGACAATGGGGTGGTGAAGGCCTGGGGTGGGGGAACAGGAGCAGGCTAGAAGGTATTAATGGGGGGGAAAGAGGATCTATGTAATACTTTCAATAATAAATATTTTTAAAGACAAATATAATTTTAAAAAAGAATACTTTTCCTGACGCTGTATAAAACTGCAATTGTTATGAATAATTTCATTTGGGTAACAGTTTAACAGAGTCATCCTGTTGAGCCAATGTGACAAGTGTTTGCTTTTTACAAAATCTGCATCTCATTGTTGACTTGATATCTCACTTAGCAGAATACTGAAATACCAATGCATTAGGTATTCTTTTAAGCCAGGTTCTTTAAACCAGCTCTTCTCTCTTTAACCATCTCATCATTTTTCTCCTCCTACCTTGCTGCTTTTCTAAGCCCAACATGTAAGATGTACCTTCATAATTCACCCACTTGACTGAACTAACGACAGGTTTAATATGAGATCAAAGACAATCAAGGTCAAAAATTTTTTTTCATTATGTCACAGTTAAAAAGAATTTGCCTTTGATTATCATTAAAATGCAATATTTTGCATGTTAAGACCCTGTTTCTTTTTATTAAAGTATAGTTGACATACAATATTATATATAGTTTCAGGTGTACAACATGCATAGCCAATAGTTATATTCCTTACAATATAATTGCCAGAATAAATCTAGTAAACATCTGTCACCATACAAAATTATTATGATAATATTAAGGCCCCTTTTCAATAATTGAGTAGCACAGTGTTATGAATGGTAGAAGAAGCCAGAAGGGGGAAAGGTTCACCTTTGTGGATTTTTGTTTTTCTTCCTTAAAATGGTGGGTCACGGTGCTCTCACAAGGAGGCTAAAGTTATTATGTTGGCTATAAAAGGATCAGGCATCAAAATGGCTGTTAAAGAGAATGAAGCTTTCTCTTTCCTGAGGGGGTGTAAGTGTTCATCACAGTGCCAGAATGCGATGATATCTTGTGATTTTTGACATTCTGCCTTTACAGCTGAAGAGGGATTTTTTTTTAGCCCCTGCCAATGAGGGTGTAAAACAAAATCAGATGCCATTCTTGAAGCTTAAAAATATCAAATTAGACATTTAACCCATAGAAAGCAAATTGAGAGCTCTGAAAGTATAGACTCAACTAAAGACAAAGTTTCTTACTGTAAAAAGCCCATGGCCTGGCTGGCATGGCTCAATGGTTGAGTATCAACCTATGAACCAGGAGGTCACATTTTGATTCCCAGTCAGGACACATGCCCAGGTTGCGGGCTTGATCCCCAGTAGGAGATGTGCAGGAGGCAGTCAACCAATGATTCTCTCTCATCATTGATGTTTCTATCTCTCCCTCTCCCTTCCTCTCTGAAATCAATAAAAATATATTTTAAAAAAAGATGGACCTCAGCTATCAAGCCCAGACCACTTTTTTTGTTGTTTGTTTGTTTGTTTTTTAAAAATATATATATATTTCTTTACTGGTTTCAGAGAGAAAGGGAGAAGGAGAGAGAGATAGAAACATCAATGATGAGAGAGAATCATTGGTTGGCTGCCTCCTGCACATCCCCCACTGGGGATCGAGCCCGCAACCCAGGCATGTGCCCTTGGGCCAGAATCGAACCTGGGACCCTTCAGTCCGCAGGCCGACACTCTATCCACTGAGCCAAGCCGGCTAGGGCCCAGACCACTTTCTTAAAAAACAAAACAAAACAAAAAAAATAAAAAACCATGGATATGAAGTGGCTTCAGGAAAGCTAACGAACATTTAGGAACATGTAAATTTGCACTGCATGGACCTTAGGTACATTACCTGACTCAGGAAACTGGGAAGTAACTAATCATCCCCCAATGTATCTAAGAGGACTAAGCTCTAATCTTCTAAGTCAGAAAGGAAAAGAGCACAGTTGAGCTTTTATTCCTTTTTTAAAAGATACTTTTTCTTTATTGATTTCAGAGAGAGGAAGGGGAAGGGGAGAGAGATAGAAACATCAATGATGAGAGAGAATAATAACTGATCAGCTGCCTCCTGCATGCCCCCTCCTGGGCATTGAGCTCGCAACCCGGGCATGTGCCCTGACCAGAAATCAAAGGGGAACAGACTGACATACCTCGATGTGAGGGTGGGGAGACAAGGAGAGATAAACTAAAGAACTTACATAGCTATATGCATAGCCCATGGACACAGGCAATAGGTTGGTGAAGACTTTAGGGGGAGGTAGGGCCTGGGCAAAGGGGAGTACAGGGGGTAGGTGGGAGATAATCTGCAATAGTGTCAACAATAAAAAATATATATATTAATAAGAAACAAACAAAAAAAAGTGGTGACTTCCTGTATCATGGGTCGACATTCAACCACTTAGCCACACCAGCCAGGCTTATTCCTGTTTTGAATTATAGCATTCTCATTATAGAGACATTAAGTGCTTTAGAGATATTTTATTTTTAAGGTAACATACCTTAAAAATAAAGTGTAAAATGCATTAATCCAGCGGTTCTCAACCTGTGGGTCACGACCCCTTTGGCGAACGACCCTTTCATAGGGGTCGCCTAAGACCATCCTGCAGATCAGATATTTACATGATGATTCATAACAGTAACAACATTACAGTTATGAAGTAGCAATGGAAATAATTTTATGGTTGGGTCACAACATGAGGAACTGTATTTAAAGGGCCAGAAGGTTGAGAACCACTGCAATCGAAAGTGTATTTTTTATATGTGTGTTCCTCCACGTAACCACCACCCAGGTCAAGATACAGAACATTTCAAGCGCCCCAGAAGATTTCCTCCTTTTCACACTTTGGGCCAGTTTTCGTCCAACCTGAAGGTTAGTAACCACACTGTGATTTTTAAAGACTCTACTTGCTAGTTTGTCTGCTATTAAGCTCCATATAAATAGTATCATATAGAAGGGATTCTTAACTTGTATGTTTTCTTTCATATAACAATGTCTACAAGATTCATCTAAGTTATAGTGCATATTTGTAGTTCATTCTAGTCTATTGTTGAATAGTAATTCAATTGTATGGATATACTACAATTTATCCATTCTTCTATTAGATCTTTGAATTGTTTCCAGTGTGGCTAATACGAATAAAGCAGCTATGAACATTCTTGCTTATGTTTTTTTTTGTGTGTGCACATGCCCACTCATTTCTCTAAGAGTGAAATTGCGGGGTCATAGAGTAGGCTTATATTTAGCTTTAGTAGATGTTGCCAAACAGTTTTTTAAAGTGGTTGTACCAGCTTAAATTCCAAAAGTAGTGTACAAAAATTCCAGTTGTATTACATTTTCACTAACACTTGGTTCTGTCAGTCTTTTTAAATTTTAGCTATTTTGGGGGCTGTATATTGGATCTCCATGTGGATTTTTAAATTTAAAAACTTTAATTGTGGTAAAATATGCAAAATATAGAATTTGTCATCATAACCATTTTTTAATTGACAGTTAGTGGTATTAAGTACATTCACATTGTTTTATAACCATCACCACCATCCATCTCCAGAACTCTTTATCTCTTGGAAAACTGAAACGGTAACCATTAAACAACGAATCCCCATTCTGTCTTTTCCCAGGCCCTGAAAATCACCATTTTACTCTCTGTCTCTATGAACTTGACTACTTTAATTACCACATACAAGTAGAACAACAGAATATATATTCTTTTCTAACCAGCTTATTTCACTCAGCATAATGTCCTTAAAATTTATTCATGTAGTAGCATGTGTCAGAATTTCTAATACTGAATAACATTCCATTGTGTGTGTGTGTGTGTGTGTGTGTGTGTGTGTTAGACACTTGGGTTGCTGTCACCTTGTTGCTGTTGTGAAAATTGCTGCCATGAACATGGGTATATAAATATTTCTTCAGGACTCTGCGTCCTATTTTTTCGGATACATACCCCAAAGTGGAACTGCTGGGTTATATGGTAATTCTATTGTCAATTTTTGTAGAACCACCATACTGTTTTCCAAAGCTACTGTACCATTTTACATTCTTAACAATGTACAAGGGTTCCAGTTTCCCCACATCCTTGCCAACACTTGTTATTTTCTGATGTGTTTTCTTATAGTAACCATTCTAATGGGTGTGAGGTGATCCTTATGGTTTTAATTTGTTTTCTGGTAAGTAATATTGTTCAATGTCATTTCATAAACTTATTGTCATTTGGATATCTTGTCAAATTCCTGTTAAAATCTTGCTCATTTTAAAATTGGATCATTTGCTGTTGTTGTTTTAAATTTCTTTGTCAGAATTCTTTTATATTCTACATATGAATTCGTGTTCAAATATATGTATTAGAAATGTTTCCCCAGTTTGTGGCTTGCCTTTTCACTGTCTTCATGGTATCTTTGAATGATTATTTTTAAATCCTCACCCAATATTTAAAAAAATTGATTTCAGAGAGAGAGGGAGATGGAGAGAGAGAAAGAAACATCGATGTGAGAGAGAAACATCAATCGGTTACTTCCCAGATGCATCCTAAGGATTGAACCCACAATCTGGGAATGTGCCCTGACAGGGAATCGAACCTGTGACCTTTTGGTGTGTAAAACATGACAGGGAATCGAACCTGTGACCTTTTGGTGTATAAAACAACACTCTCATACTGAGCCACACTGTCCAGGGATCTTTTGATGATTTTTAATGAAGTTCAATGATCAATTTTTCCCTTATAGTTATTGCTTTTTGTGATCTATTTATGAAATCTCTGTCTACCTTGGGGTTATTTTTAAAAAACTTTTTAGCCTGACTGGTATGGCTCAGTGGTTGAGCATCGTCCTAGAAACCAGGAGGTCAGGGTTTGATTCCCAGTCAGGGCACATACCTGGGTTGCAGGCTTGATCCCCAGTGGGGGGTGTGCAGGAGGCAGCCAATTAATGTTTCTATCTCTCATAATTATGTTTCTATCTCTCGCTCGCTCTTCCTTCCTCTCTGAAATCAATAAAAATATATTAAAAACGAAAATAAAAAAACTTTTGAGTTAGTGAAATATGTAAAGGCAATCTGTTTAGAAGATGCAATAAATTAACTATAAGCATATTTCAAATAAGAGCTCTTAGGTATAAATATTGGAGATTTTCTTTGCTGTAGCAGATGCCAGAGAGGGAGTTTGAAAAAGTGTATTTTTCAATAAGATACAGAGACACAGATGCTGTCACTCAAGTGGCTGTCTCTCCCCAACACTGATTATGTCCTCAGGGTCCCTCTAGAGTGGGCCCTAGGGAACAGCCTTGCGATGACTTGGCTAGAATAAAGAATGTGGCAAAATGGATAGGTATCTACTTTTCCTTAATCTGTAATCCACACTTACTGAAAGCTCTTTCCCTGCCCCTTTCCCATCTGAAAGGAGGGTTGCTCTGATTTGATGCTACTTCTTTCTTTTGCCTCAAAAATATCAATACCCTTGTGATTTTGCCATTTGTTAGCTTTTTCTCTTCTCCATCTTCATCTTTTCCCCGAATGCCCTGTGTTCACATTCACTTTCATGTCTTGGGCTGTCCCTCTCCCTCTACCCTGTGCTGTAAGGACTCCTCAGGTCTCTTATCCTGCTCCCATGACCTGATAACATTCAGATCTGTTATTTTTACCTGCCTCCTGGGAATCTCCCACTGGATATTCCACGGGTGTCTTTATAAAAAAGACTCCTCTCCAGTCGAATCTTCTGCTTTTCTTCTTTAATTAATATATTTGCCATTAATCTAGGACCCCAAAGTAGAATTCTTGGCACTGAACCCAATCCTCCCACACACCTTCTATCACTCTCACATCCCATGTTTAGTCAGTTATCAAAGCTGCTAGGTCTTTCTCCTGTCTCTGAAATATCTTTCAAAGGCATCTTCTCTTCCCTATATTTGCTACCTCATGGCTCAGGTTCCATTTAGGATAGTAGTTAAAGCTCCCAACTGATTCTCCTCATCCTTAAACTCCCTCTAATCCTCTACTTGTCATCAGTTTTCTTTTCCAAAAACACAGATTTAGTCATGTCATTTCCTACTTAAAAATAATTTGTAGCTCTCCACAGCTTACAAGAGGTATTCAAATCTCTTAGCATGATTTATAGTATGACACCCTTCATTATTTGCCTTCAACCTGCTTTTCCTGTTCTATCATCTGCCATTTCCTCCCCATACTCCATCTGTCCTAAACTATTTTTCATTCCTAGAACATTCCTTGAGTTCCTTCCTGCATCTGTGCTCTTGCACATGTTGTTTCTTCTACTTTTAGTGTCCATTCTTATCCACTGGTGACTTAATATATTGTTTTAAAAAAATCAGTTCGTACATGACCTCTTTTTAAAGTGAGCCTTCCTATCCTCTAAGTTAGGGGTAGGGAACATCCAGGCCATGGCTGTATAAGGCCAGATAAATCATTTGGTCTGGCCCTGCCAAGGCATTATGGGTGATTTAATTAAATATTTGACCAAATATAGCAGGCTAATTTTTAAGTTGATAATTTTGTATGGCCTGTGAATGATGTTATAAATATCCAAATGCCCCCCTTTGTATTGGAAACCTTGTTAGGGAGCATCTTTATTTGCTATTGATTTGCCTCTAGCATCTGATTTAAAAGGCATTTTGGGGAAAAGAATGTCAGGAAATGAAAAGAGATCTGATTGATTGGAGTTGATCATCTGTGTTCTCCCTCACCATGTGTGAAAATGACTTCCTACTGAGAAACAATAGTTTATCCAGTCTTAATGTTTATGTGTTTTTCCAGCTGTTGCAAACTATTCAGAATGGGAACATCAATTTAATTGTTTGTGATTTACTGCCTATTAAAGGAGGAAGGACAGTTACAATATACATGTAGGAGTTTAGTTGAAATATACATTGAAGTTGAAGTGTATGCTAGTGACCCTGACTTTCCAGAGACAGTATAGTAACCATGGATAGCTTTGAGTTTTTTCCAGAACTTGGTTTAGTACACATCCATATGTTTCAGTAAAGCTGTTAGAAATAAATAAAACAGATAAATTTTACCACATCAGAGCCCATTTCTACTAATCTTAGATATACAGATAAACTGAAGTGACCAAAAAGCCTAAAAGAATAGGAGACACTTAATGGGCCCAAGACTCCTTATAACTGCTTAACGACTGCTTAACGATCTTGTTTTCCTCCTGCCTTGTGCCACTCCTAGATTGGCCACCGACACAGTTAGAGGCATTAAAAATCCATAATCTGAGTAATTCTGTGAGAATAACATGCTACTATTTATGTGTGAAAATAGAACTTTCATTTAATGTTTAAAAAATCTTTAATTTTTAAGGCATGCTTTTCCTTTTATTTTTCAGAAAACAAAAGATTTAGTACATGTATCACTATATCCTATTTATATATCAGTTTCTAATTGAAACTCTTGCATTTGCTGTTTAGTTAAAATGACAACATAAATTCAAATGGCCATAGTTCAATATTTTTAGAAGACCATGACAATTTTGCGTTAGAAAATCAGTATTTTATCTCTTAGTAATCTATCAAATCAAGGAATTTTAATGGATTCAAATAGTATGCTAATTGAGATAGCATTTACAAGCACTCATGCTTTGTTCTTTTGAAAGAGCTAGATTGGCCCTGACAGGTTTGGCTCAGTGGATAGAACATCGGCCTGCGGACTCAAGGGTCCCAGGTTCGATTCCGGTCAGGGGCATGTGCCTTGGTTGTGGGCACATACCCAGTGGGGAGTGTGCAGGAGGCAGCTGATCGATGTTTCTCTCTCATCAATGTTTCTAACTCTCTGTCCCTCTCCCTTCCTCTCTGTGGAAAATCAATAAAATATATTTTAAAAAAAGAGCTAGATCGCTATCATAGACAATGGTGTAAAATATTTTATGTACCATATTCCCAACATGTTGCAAAATGTGAATTCTCCTTTCTAAGTTATAGTTTACTAATGTATAAATACATAGTTTATGTGTACTATGTGCTGTGTGAAGAGAGAGAACCCACAATCCTTCTGTGAATGGTTAAAATACTAGTAAAGGCTATATGAAAATCACGAGCAAGTGTTTATTGAAATGAGCTGATGTTTATTGAAATAGCCATGTAGGGCAGTGACTTGAGTATTATAGGACAGTGACTAGTTAAGAAGCATTTACATTGAGGAAGGTTGTGATAGTAACTATTGAATTCAAGGTGATACTTTTAGGAGCCTCGGGAGCCATACTGAATAGTGTTAATGGGCACATTGTCTGCTTTAAATAGGGATTTTAAAACATATACATCAAAGATGGGATAGATGGGATCACTCTTCTATTGTTTAAATACTAATCTTCACATTGAAAAATATTTAAAATGATTTTCCTGTTCTGTAAATACTGTTTTTATTCCTGGTTATTGATGATAGCAAAATGTTCTTACTATTGTGCGACTGTCAGTACTTTGGGTTTTCTGAAGGGAGGCCTGGGGACAGAGCTTGGGATATGGGGTTGCAAAGGGTGCTTTGCCTGTCTGGTTAGCCAGCTGTGTGTGCAAGAGGATCTTGGACTGTATTTGGACAATGAAAACAAAAAACATGGCAGGTATTTGGGCATGAAAATATAATGAAGGAAAACAATGGAGTCTTAATGAATTTTCTAGAGAGGAAGAGGTATGGCTGTTTTAGCTAATCATGATACCTAAGATTTCTGCAGGAAAAAGAACATATGATACTTTTCCTTAAAACAGCTATGGTGAGTAAAAAAAAAAAAAAAATGTGCATGGAGGGGAAACCTTGTACCATGGTGATAATCTATACAGAGGATCAGCTAGTCTCTTGATCTTCATGAATGGTAATGTGGGATCTTTTCCTTCCATCACCACTGTGTTTGATGATACTATGCCATTGCTTACCCATGTTATGAATAAATGCTTTGAGATTCACGGAAATAACCCGACTGCTGGGGCTTAAGTCACTGTCCCTGGCCACACCTTCTATGATTTTGACACATGTTTCTGCTCTGCCTGTCAATGTCAGGTTTAGTTACAGTGTGTATGAGTGTGTAGTGTGTAGTGTGTAGTGTGTGTGGTGTGGGGGCGGGGGGGGGCTTTTCCATTAATGACACTGGGTTTCCATATCCACATGATTAGAGTGAATGAATATGTAGTGTGTTCTATTTTGCATCACTAGCAATGAATTATCTATATAAAAGCTTAAGTGACCTTCGACTAGTAGCTATGATGTGCACTGACCACCAAGGGGCAGACGCTCAACACAGCAGCTGCCGAGCTGCAGTGACTTGGCAGCTGCAGTTTTCAGGTGATGCACCTGGAACTAGAGAGGAGGAAGCCCGATTCCAGAGTGTTTCACCTGAGAATTGCCCTCTCGCAATCTGGGACCCCTTGGGGGACGTCAGAGAGCCAGTTTCAGCCTGATCCCCGCAGGCCAGGCTGAGGTACCCCACTGGTGCAGAAATCCATGCACCAGGCCTCTAGCATAAATATAAAAATCAAAGTATTTCACTAAGAGTTTTGACCTTGCATTGGATTTGACCTTGGACTGGCCTGGTGTTGGAATCAGAAGGTTGAGCTAGAAATTAGGAGGCTGCTGTTCTGGTTTCTAGTTGGCTTCTAAATAACTGTTGTGCCTGGGCACATCATTCTTATTGTTCTGGGCTTCAATTTTGTCATCTTTAACATGAGGGTTGGACTATTAGTTATCCCTAAGGTCCCATCTTGTTCTGACACTCCATCAATCTTAATACCTGGTTATTAAGTAACCAATTACTTAATTGGTTATAACCCCCCTCCCCTCAATTTTGGGAAACTCTACCATAAAACTATTGTTAGGGTTAAAAATATTTGATTGCTTAAAACATGGAGTTACATTATTTTAAGGTTCATGAAATTAGATCAGAGGCCAGTTGGAAAATAGGCAATTATTCATAATAGTATATTCAAAATTATGTTATTGTGAAGTTTTTCTGTACTTGGTCAAGAACAGAGTGAAGACAACCGTACTAAAAATATAAACTTTATTGTTGAGTTAGGGTGCCCTGCGACTGTCCTCTTAATCATAACTTCTCCAAGACTAGGAAGGCTAAGTACTAGGCTAAGTTTTATGACTGCTACATGATTTCATCAATGCTTTCCATATTTTGTACTAAGCATTTGACATTCACAAGTCCAAGTGTGGTTTTTCTTATATTCATTCTGCTTTGGTCTCTTGAGCTTGAATTTGAAGGTTGGTGTCTTTCATTGGTATTGGAACATTCTCAGCCACTGTCTCTTCAGATATTGATTTTGCCCTGTTCTGATTCTTCTTTCTGGCTCTCCAATTATATGGTCAGATGACCTTTTAATGTTTTTTACAATCTGTTCTTTTTTTTTTTTTCTTGTCCTTTTTCTATTTGAGTTTTAATATGAGCATTTTTCATTGACTTTTACCTTCAAGTTACTAATTCTGTCTTTTGCTATATCTAGTCTTCTATTGAACCCATCCAATGAGTTAATTTTAGATACTGTTTTTCTTAATTTCATATATTATTTTTCTAGGATGTCTATTTTATCTATCTATCTATCTATCTATCTATCTATCTATCTATTTATTTATTTTTATTTTGTTAATCCTCACCTGAGGATTTTTTCCATTTATTTTTAGGGAGAGTGGAAGACAGAGGGAAAGACAGAAACATTGATGTGAGAGAAACACATCAAATGGTTGCCTCCTGCATGATCCCTGACCAGAGCCCCAGCCTGGTAGGAGCCTGCAACCAAGCTACAGGCCCTTAACCGGAATCAAACCTGGGACCCTTTGGTCCACAGGCTGATGCTCTATCCACTGAGCAAAACTGGCTAGGGCTCCATTTGATTTGATTTTTATATAGATTCTAGTTCTCTTTGAAATTCTCTTATCTCTCATCCATTTCCTCCTCTTTAAAATTCTTTAACCAATTAATCTGTTATTTTAAATGTCTTACAGAATCCAATAATCTGGATCATCTGTGAGTCTGCATCTATTGTCTTTTTTTCTCTCGAATATTGAGTACATTTTTTGCAACTTTTCTCATGTCTAATAATTTTTTATTTTATATCATACATGGTGGATGAAAGAATCTTACTAGTTCTAGATTACATCTTTTTCCAGAGAAGATTTACTCCTTTTTCTCTGTTAGATATATATATAGTGAGGAGATGATCACCTTTACTCCATTGGGAATTGAGCTAAGTCAAGACTAGGTAGCAGTTTTAGGAAGACTCAATCCAGCTGTGGTTGTCCATGCTCCTCAGGCATGGTTCTCCTGAGTTTTGATTGAAAAACTTAGAGGATCTTTGTCTCCTTAGCCCTGACAAACTGTAGAGATTAAATTTTCCCTTTGGAGGTCTTAAGATTAGCCTCCTGCCCCTTAATTTCAAATTATTGAAGCTGTCTTGAGGAGAAACCTGGTTATGTATTTGAGGCAACGTTTCTACTCTAGTAACACTGTGAAACTGGAGACTTTGCCTGTTAGGACCCTTCAGCCTAATATCTCAGCCTTTCTCACCCAGACCCAGAACTGAACAAATGGGGGTATGTCCCATCTGTCACATTAACCTCTGCATGTTCATCAAAGAGCTTTGCTGGTTTCCTTTCCTGAGTAAAAATCCTTTCTCTCAGCAAGTCTCATCGTTATGAGCCCAAAGTTCCCATGTGCCTGAAGGAAGAAAACCAGTGATTAGCTGCACCTCAAAAGGGCTCTCTTATCCTTGAGTCCCTTATAGTCTAATGGAAGTCTCATACTTTTTTCCTGCATAAAACATAAGATGGGATTTGCAATTTCATAATACACATTTTCATGTCTGCATCTATTCTCCTCATGGAGTCTTCTGTTTCAATATTAAACATTTTTTCTGCTTCATGATAAAAGTAATTTTGGTAGTAAGTATCAACTGACTCGTTACAATATTTCCAAAGGAGGAAAATGGGAATGCTTAAACAATGTGGTCTTTTTCAAAATATTTTCATTGCATTTTGTTCAGTTTTTCAATTTTAATTTGTCTAGAAAATACTTTGTAGGTAGATGTTAATGGAGGCAGTTTCAGTTGGTTTAAAACTGTCTCAGATGGATTCCTTATTGGACACATTTACTTCTCTTTTCTACTAAAATGAGGCATGACTGTCATTACAAATCCTCCCATTTGTGAGGAGAATTTGCTCCAGAGAATTCTAGTACCTTTAATAGGCAGCATTCATATGGTTTGCACATGTAAAAAAAAGAGAATGAGCCCCTCAAATTATTTAACTTGGAACCATTTCATTGTTAAGGAGCAATTCCGTTGTTAATTTTTCTTAGAAACTGTGTAAGACCTGTCCAGTGCTGAGAGCCCCAGGGCTGGTGGGAGCCCTGATTTCTAGTGTTGGCTCGCCTCCCTCAAGCCATTTGTCCCAGGAGAGACTTCTTTTTTTCTCATCCTGAGAATGAGGACATTGAAATAGTTGAGATCTAATTCTCTGCCTCTTTTCCCTTTGGATTTTAATAATTCATCACTTGAAAATTAAGATTGTACTTACATTTAAAGAAACTATATTGCCAGGATCAGTTAAAAGAATAAAACTATGCAAGCTTCTTTTGACTAATAAATTTTCTGTCTGTGACACCAAATGGGAAATCTTCGACACTATGTATTAGTGTCAAAGAAACAATTTTTTAAAATACTGTTTTGAAGTTGGTTGTTCATCTGCTTTGGGACCTTGGGCATATCATCAATTTCTATAAGCCTCAGTTTTCCCAACTAGGAAATGAATAGAGTAGTCCCGTAGCTATGTCTATTTCACAGGGCTGTTCTGAGGATCAACTAAAAACATTCATGAGTGAAGGCTCTTTATAAACAAAAAAGAGCTGTAAAAACATCAATTATCATGAGGACTATAATGGCACAGCCTTTGTGAGCAGTAACCATCTGTTGTTGTGGCTGTCACTATCAAAAATGAAATGAGAAAACAGCCCAAGGGCATTTCATTTATATACACCTTGACTTTCGTTCCCACTTCACTTTTGGGGGTTGGGTAGGTAAGCTGACACTGTATTTAAGATATAAGTACATTCCCCGAAGCCACTGAAATACAGAGCTGGAAGGGACAATGGGGTAATTTTAGCAAATCCCCCTCTTTTAAAGATGCAGTTTAGGAGTGATACTGATTTACCAAAGGTAACAGAGCTGCTTCAAGGTAAAACCAAAACTAAGATCAGTAACTGTTCGCAGTTTAAACCCTGATTTGTGCAATTATGTCTCCAATTTTGGTTAAGCACTAAAGTAAACAATGATTTCTTTTTTTTTTCTTTAAGAGGTTGGGATTCTCCATTTCCCTTCTCCCAAATTTTCTGACATAGTTTGCTTATCTCATATTTCACAGCTCCCACTTGCATTCTGGTGGTGGTAACCTCTCCGGCCAGAGAAAAATGTCCGTCACCTCTCACCCAAAGCTACACCCTCCACCCCCACATGTGCCCTTGATTCTCACCCCGCTTGCCTTCTCTGAGATTTATTCTAGCAAAGTGGTTCTCAACCTATGGGTCGCGACCCCTTTGGCGGTTGAACGGACCCTTTCTCAGGGGTCGCCTAAGACCATCTTGCATATCAGATATTTACATGACGATTCATCACAGTAGCAACATTACAGTTATTTATGAAGTAGCAATGAAAATAATGTTATGGTTGGGTCACCACAGGAGGAACTGTATTTAAAGGGCCAGAAGGTTGAGAACCACTGCTCTAGCAGTTATCTGTGTCCTATATTATTTTTCATTCTGCTGGCTCTTCTTGGCCTATGAAGGTGCCCAAGTTTGCTGTAGAATTTTCTTTTTACTTCATCTTACCCACTGCTTTTTTTTTTTAACACTTGGCTACTGGAAACAGACATGGGTAAGCAAAGTCACCGCTTTCTCAACTTCCATTCATTTTCTTTGCTTTTACTTCATTGTTTTTTATTGTGGTAAAATACACATAACCTAAAGTTTTCCGTCTTAAGTATTTTACATATACAGTTAGTAGTATTAAATACATTCACATGGTTGTGCAGCCATCAGCTCCGTCCATCTCCAGATCTCTTTTCACCTTGAAAAACTGAAACTTTGTTCCCAATAAACAATAACTCCTCATTTCCCTCTCCCCTGAGACCTGGCAGCCACCATTCTACTTTCTGTATGATTTTTCCATGTATTCCTTGTGCACTATTGTATTAGCACAGTGACAAGTGCTTGGTGGTAGCCCAGCACTCATCCCCTGCTCTGCCCCCTCCCCACTTGTTGCACTTTGTTTTTTTTTTACTTCTCTTGGAGAGAACCTGCTGCCCAGCTTTGGGGCACTTTTTCTTTGATCTCTAGGATCCCTTCTTAAGATCTTCTAGACTAGCTTCCTCCTCCTCTTCCAATTTTTTAAACGATGCTCTTCTGCAGTGGAATTAAGCAACAACCCATGGTCATCTACCCACTCTCCCTGTATTTATATTCACCAGCCAGGGGTGGGGGCTCTTTCCACACACTCTTAACACACCGAGCCTCCATGCCTTCAGACCCTTCTCTTTTCTTCCTTCAACAATCAGCCCAAATGCCTTCCTCAGTGAAGCCTTCACTAGCAACTTCAGTTGCAATTCTTCTGTCCCTCTACTAGCCTGATTTCTTTTTTCTTTATTTTATTTTATTTTACATCACCATTTATCCCCACTATACCTTCTTCCACCTCCACCCCCCTTACCCCACAATCACCACTGTTGTCCGAGTCCATGAGTTCTTTTTTCCCCCTTTTTTGCTCAATCCCTCTACCCTCAACACTAGAGCTGTCTGCCTGTTCTCTATGAGCCTGTCTCTATTTTGCTCCTTAATTCAGTTTGTTCATTAAATTCCAATATATGAATGAAATCATGTGGTATTTGTCTTTGAGTGGGTAAAACAGCTATGGTACATTTACACAATGAAATACTATTCGGCCATAAAAAGGAAAAAAATTTTATCCTTTGCGACAGCATGGATGGACCTGGAGAACATTATGCTAAATGAAATAAGCCAGCCAGAGAAAGACAAGCTCTGATTTCAATGTTATGAATATTCCACTTTGCCCCACCCTAAAGCTGATGTGTACTTCGGGGGGCAGAGACTGCCTGATTCTTTCCTGTCAGACTTAGCCCTCACTGTAGGCCCTCAGTCAGAGCTGTATAAATGAAGGACAGCATTCATTCAAGTATACGTCCTCTATACTAAGTGCTTTTCTGATTAAGAGACTGAAAATTGTTCAACCATAGGAAACATGAGTATACAATCAGTAAAGAGAGGTTCACATTGTACTTTGTTGTGTGGATCTATGATATTGGCCACTTTATTAAATATCATTATTTTACACAAAGTATCAGTGTGCTACATAGAATAATGGCCCTCCAGAGCGGTCTATGTCCTAATCCCTGGAACCTGTGAACTTGTTAAACAGCAAAGAGGAATTACAGTTGCAGATGAAATTAGCGTTGCGACTCAGCTGACTTTAAAATAGAGGTTATCTTAGAATTACAAGGGTCCTTAAAAGTGGTGCTATAGGATAGCCTTATAGCTAAGCTCCTGGTCTGCTGAGGGTCTTAAATTGCCTTGAATATTGTCTTTGGTTAATGCTTCATTGATAAATTCCTTCTCTAACAGAGAACTGTATCAGTTTTTGTGATATTAGCTCTAGTGAAAGGAAGGCACTTTTATTGAATGCTTATCCGAGTCAGGTGCTTTACATACATTACCATATTTAATGTGCTAAATAATCCAAGAAGTGGATATTATTAAATCATTTTATGGATGAGGAAACAGGCACAGTGTTTAATTTGCACAAGGTCACACTGGTGAGCCTCAGGTTTTATTGCACACAAAGAAAAATTCTGAGGTGTGACATTTTAACTTTTGCAAGGCATGCTCGTGGTTTATACTGTCTAATGTTATATTTCAAAATCTTGCCTTGAAATTTGAAAGTTCAGGATTAATTTGTAATTTGTATTTTATTGAAGCACTATGACTGACTGTAATAGGCATGTATAAAATAGAAGACAAAAATTAACCATAAGTCCAACAAAATCTTGATTTTACTTTTGCATAGTTTTCAGTCCCTTTTTTGCATATGTATGTTGTCATTTCATAGTCATATTTTAAAATTATTATATTGTATTAAAACTTTTAATTTTTTCTTTTTAAAAAAATATATTTTGTTGACTTTTTACAGAGAGGAAGGGAGAGGGACAGAGAGTTAGAAACATCGATGAGAGAGAAACATCGATCAGCTGCCTCCTGCACCCCCCCCCCCACTGGGGATGTGCCCACAACCAAGGTACATGCCCTTGACCAGAATCAAACCAGGGACCTTTCCGTCTGCAGGCTGACGCTCTATCCACTGAGCCAACCGGTTAGGACTAAATTTTTGCCTTTTATTGAATTTGTTGGGGTGACACTGGTTAACAAAATTATACAGGTTTCAGGTGTACAATCCCACAACACATCATCTGTACACTGTATTGTGTGTTCATCACCCCAAGTCAAGTCTCCATCAATCACCATATATCCCTCCTATACCTCCTCCACTTCCCCCAACTCTACCTCTCCCTCAGCAATCCCCACACTGTTGTCTGTGTCTATGAGTTTTTTCTCTTTTTTCTTTTTTTGCTCAGCCCCTCCACCTCTAGTCCCCCAACCCCTCCCACAGCTGTCAGTCTGCTCTATCTATGAGTCTGTCACTATTTTAGTTGTTAGTTCATTTTGTTCATTAGATTCCAAATATGAGTGAAATCATATGGTACTTGTCTTTGTCTGACTGGCTTTGAAAAAACAAAGTGTCTTTATAATTATTATCTTTAGTAAACAATAGGTTGTTTCCAATTGTTTTAATATTAAAAGTAATGTTGAAAGAACAATCCCTATCTGGGACATGCTGTTCTCTTGGCGGAGAGAAGGAGCACAATCCCAACCACACAACGTAGTTAAAACCTCTGCTTGGAGGTGGTCTGCGACATATCTGCTTACATTTTCATTAAAGTGTGTCATAGGACCAAACCCAAAGTCAGTTAAGTGAAGACATACACTTTCCCCCATGATGATGGGCAGGATGAGTAATTCTGTTATAGAGAGGGAGAAATAGTTGGGAATAATTATCCCATCTACCACCGAGAGGGGAAAAAGATGATTACAGGTAGAACAAAAATAGAAACAAAAATTAGCAGATATAGACAGGTAGGTAGGTTTTGAACTTAAATTCTGACCTGAGCAGAGGCTCTTTCTTCTGGTACCTGCTCTTTGAAATGGAAAAGGAAAAAAATTGTGTATGGAAAGCATGTTGCACTTTGCTTGACTTGTTAAATATTGGGCTCCTTGAATGATGCAATTTTGCCATGGTACTCAAAATGCTATTTTAGTGGCCCTGTTTGGATGCAACTTGACTTTCTTTGGTTTTGACTCAAATACACACAACAATGTTGATTTTTCTAGTCATTAAAGAAAAGATAGGTTTAATTTCTAGATTATTCTCCTGAAATGCTATTTAAAAAGTGCATAATCACCAGGGAGCCAATGAAAAATTCCCAATCCCAAGTCCCAAGGGGTGTGGTAAGAGTAGGAATCAACATTTCCCAGGTTATCATTTGTCTTTGTTACTTAAAGGGTGATCCAAGGGCCATCAGCATTCCCATCACCTGGGGAGCTTGATAGAAATGAGGCATCTTACACTCCCCTTCAGACTTATTAAATCAAATTCTGCATTTCAAAAACATCCTCAGGGGATTTGTATGTACATTAAAATCCAAACAGCTCTGATAGATGTTTCTTAGAAATGCTGTTTCAAAAAATAAGTTTTCTTTTAAAATTGTTTCCCTTTCCATTTGACCATGATTAAGACATCAGTAATATTTAGGTAATACTTTAAAAAATCTTTTTTAGTATATACAGTATTTAAAATAGGCATAATTAGAACATTAATAATTTAGAATTGTTCTTTTTCTTTTCCAACTTCTAAGAAAAACAGTTATCTTACCTAAGAGGTTTAGTTTTTTTTAAGCTGTTGGTCTTTGGCATTTTGCTTGTTTTTTTTTTTTTTTAATTTCAAAAGTCTTCTAGTACAGATCAAACTCAAACAAAGTATTACAAGTAATCCAACATGTACCAGTTAAAGTCTTTGGAACAAAATGGTCATTCTTAAACTAAAGAATCTTTTGTGCTACTTCTCCCTGCTCTTTGATAGTAATCTTGTTCTTGAGTTTCCTTATTACAGATTGTGTGTCAGAGAATCCAGACACTGAATGAAGCAATGTTTAAAAATCTTTTACAAATTCTGAGATGCTCAACCAATGTAAAGTGTTTGTCTGGTTCTAGGGCAAACTACAGCCTGGAGCCAAATCTGTGCCTGTGTTTGTAAATAAACATTTATTGGAACACAGCCATGCCCATTCATTTACTTGATTGCCTATGGCTGATTTCATTACAGTGGCCTGCCAAGCTTAAACTGTTTACCTGTATGGCCCTTTACGGAAAAAGTGTGTCAACCTCTGGTATATATAACGAAGGATAACTTCTGTATGTGTGAAATTCTTGAGAAAGGTGCCTAAAGAATCTTAATTTTTTCTTTAAATAGAAAAAGGAGCCAATCCAACATTTGCTAAGTTTTTATTTATTCTTTTCTTTCGAATTATATATTTGTATTAGGGCTGAGCATGAACACAGGTTAAGTTAACTTTGCCACTTTTTGGACCTATTTTTTAGTCTTTCAACCAGTTCTCTTCAAAGCCCTGAAGTTAATGCTGTCACCAGATGCTGACTTTACTATACAAATGCAGTAGGACATAAATAAATTGTGTGTACTTTTATATATTTTGTGAATATATACTATTTCTCTCCAACCTTAGTCTCTTCCTTCCCTGGGGTGCCTCCTTGTGGTGGGCTATGGGACCTTCACTGACAAACTCTTACATAGCTTAGTCATGGAGGAAAGTGAATCAGTAATGGCTGACTCATCCCATACCCTGCTCAGAGTAAGAAACCCTATCATATATGTATGAGAGATGAATCATTAGACAGACAACTTGCTGGTGGATACAAGTTGAAGAAAAATTTCCTTTTTTATTCTCAACGCTTTTCCTTTAACTATAAATGGGTTTAGATTAAACATTAAAAAGAATAAATTACTTGTTAGGGCTTTTTAAAAACAATCTGAATCTACATTTCAGTTAATTTAATATTCTTCATACTTTTTATATAATTGTATATATGTATAGTATTATAAATAATACTATACATATATATGTTTATGTATATATCCACATCTTGTTTGTATATGCATGCATGTGTATAACTAAATCTCATTTTTGGTAAATCCTGATACTGAAAGAGATTAAGAGTAGAGGCTGTGATTGTACCCTTTACAGGCCACTTCTGTATTTGAACTCCCACATAAGTGATAAATTTTTCTCAGGTAGATGTTAATCCATCACTCATTTATTAGTCAACAAACAGGAGAATCTTCAGCAAAGAATCACATCTAGTGTTTTACTTTCCACTTAAGTTACTTCTAGGTAAAATATGTTGACAGAGCACAGGAATTCACCAATATTTCATTGATTCAAGTAGCTACAATAGTAACTGCTGAGTTGTGATATAAAGACTAGAACATTCTCAGACTCCAGATAAAGATTATAACATTTGTTTGCAACTATTGTCAGGAAAACACACCTGTACTAAAAAATCAATTGTTCAGCTATACATGTTGGGACTTGACATCTTCTGTTCCAAAATATAGTGATAATGAGCGAAGTTATGAATTCGCTTATTCTGTATACAGCTTTCACTAGTCTACCTGGATGAAGATAAAGGAAGATGTGCTATTCATAAGAATTGACAGATCTGGGATAGATTCAGCACAAATGGCACTTTAGAGACATTTGAAACTATGGCATTCAACAAAATGTTCTTATAGTTTAAAATATATTCATTCCAAAATGTTGCCAAGGATCTGAGTGCTGTGAACAGCTTGCAACTGAGATTTGTGTGGTTGCTATTCTAGGGCAAAAGTCCTAGAATAAGCAAATGGGAAATAATATCAGGGTAGGTAAATATTACTATAGTAACAACTTACTAAGAATAATGTTCTATATTTTCTATATAATAAAAGCCTAAGTGACCGTTAAAGCAGAATGACCAGAATGACTGGTCACTATGATGTGCTCAATGCAGGAGAAGCCCCCCTGGTGGTCAGTGTGCTCCCACAGCCAACCTCCTGTGGCCCCTCCCCCCACCAGCCAACCTCCCGTGGCCCAGCCAGGCCTAGGGACCCCACCCATGCACGAATTTGTGCACTGGGCCTCTAGTGTGGAATAATATAAAATGTTACATTTTTAGTGACTTTCTAATGCCTTGTTTAGTTCAGATAAAATCACGAGGAGGTGCAAAGCCCTGAGAGAAAGCTATGTCATTCCATTTGTTTTTCTTAGCATGACAATGCTAACATATACTCTTTAAATGAAATAATAGTATTCTGGAGAAGTTAATTATATCTTTTTAAATTCCATTATATAAAGTAACTCTTAATCATGAAATTCTTTAAACACAACCTGGATCTTTTGGGCTGCCTTTCATTTGACTTGTTTTCATTTTTAGTAGGGTAAAAAAGGGCCACATAATTATGAAAGCTATTTTTTTTATAATGAAGTACAGACTACTAGTTTTTTGATCATCTTCTATTGTAGTGTTCTCAACCCTAGCTGCACATTACATCATCTGGAGAACTTTTTATAGAACTTCTGTGCTCCAGCTCAAATTTCTGATTCCTTTTTTTTCAAGGTGGGGCATGGTGTGTGTGTGTGTGTGTGTGTGTGTGTTTAACTACCTATGAGATTGTAATGTGCAGCCAGATTGAGAATTACTGTTCTGGACCTTTAAGTCATTAATAGCTAACCACATGATACTATGATCTGTAAAATGATTTTTTAAATGTAAGTTTAGGTAGATGTAGTAGGTTTTGACTAGAGTGTGTGTCAGTCTCAGAGATTCCTCCATCTCTGAATTTCTGGGATTTGAATCCATATACCTCAGGAGATGTCTCATTTATTAGCCACCTTGATTGAGACATTTAACAAGGCAACATCTTTGTTATGAAGTAGTTGCAATCTGGTGGCGTTGGATGGGATATCTGAGTTAAAAGGTGGCTTCACTTAGGAGAATGATGGTCTCATCATTCTGCAGTGAAGAATTTCCATAAAACAATCCTGTGAGACTGGTTTTATTCCATCTGGGCAATTCAGAACACTGAGGATTAAAGAGGATACATAATTAGGAGGTGGCAGAGCCAGAATTTGCAAGCAGTCTATTTGTCTTTTAAACACATTCTTTTTCCATTTGATCACACTTTCTCACACATTGAGAAGATCTTCTATGGTCTTGGTTGCTTGTGCTATGAATGCACAGAATAAGATGGAATAAGGATGAGAGAGCTCATGGGCAGCTCAGACTGCCACGGTGAATACCTGTGTGTTTGAACACATTTGGACTAATTTGAATGAATGATCATTATTGATAGGTAACATATATGTCCTTAATATTCACAGCTATAAAGGTTCTCTATTGTTTTCATGTATTACATTGTGGTCATCTAACACAAGTAAAGGGGGTTTTTATAATTCCTTTTAAACAAGAACTATTGGAATAGTCTACTACAGTTATATTTGCTGACTGTGTTAAATGTAATTTATTAAGAGTTCTGTAAAACTTGTCATCTGATAATGATTTCAAGTGAGGTACCTTCTGATGGTCCATTTCTGTTAACTGAATGCCTTTCATCAGAACTTTATATGTCAGCCCAAGACTGTAAACTTAATAAAAATGGGAAATTATCCACCTTCAAATTACAGCAAAGATAATTACAAAAGCAATCTCCATTTATTGACTTTCTGTTATATGACAAGATACTGCAGATATATTCTTTCTAATCCTCATGAGTTAAGTGGGATTCTTATTTTTCAGTAGAGAAAACTACACTTAGCTAAAAAACAAAAGAAACGTTCCCCGAACTTCAGTGATACTAAATGGTGGAGCTAAGATTGAAACCCACGTTTTCTGGCTCTAAAACCCATGCTTTTAGCTGTCTTGCTAGGGAGACTGTTACTCTGTTAGCACTCTGTTTTTAAAAAATACATGCTTAGCTTTGTTATATTTAGTTACATTTTACTAAACTTCTTCAGAGTGATTGTTCCAAATTAGTTATTCTTATGTCTTAAAGATCCACTTACCATATGAATTCCCCCCTTTTTAGCTGCTTCTTTGGGGATTTTAAAAAACATTTTATGCATGTATGAACATCTATGAAATTCAATATGCATACAGAAATGTGGTATTAGCAGTTTGCTCCTGAAAGAAGTACTATAAACAAGCATCCATCTAACCACCACCAAGGCCAAGAAATGGAATGATGCTAGGACCACAGAATTCCCTTCTTTCTTTACAATTATTATCCATTTCTCCCAGAATTAAAATAATTTCCTTGTTATACTTTTTATTTTATTATCTAAGTATTTATTCATAAATTAGTTTTGCCTGTTTTTAAGCTTTATGTAAATGGATTAATACAGTATATATCCTTGCATCTGGCTTTAATTGCTCAACATATTCAGTAATGTCATTTCCTGCATAGCCATCTTGCACATCTTTTGCTAGATTTTTTCCATGTACTTGTTATATTTTGATGTTACCAAAATTGCCTACTTTTCAACATTTTATTTCTAAAAAAGTGCCAATTTATTAAATTTATTTTTGAGCTTTGTAATATTCAGCAATCTTGCTAAAAAATATTTAAAAGTATAGTAATAGTGAATTCTTTGCTTTTTCTATAAATTTAATCTTCTCATCTGTAAACGATATTGTCTTCCTTTTTAATCTTCCTAATTTTTCTTACCTTACTGTCATGGCCAAGAGCTCTAGTGCAAATGTTGAGTAGAAGAGATGACCGTGGCCCTAGCTGGTTTGGCTCAGTGGATAGAGCGTCAGCCTGGGCACATCCTGGGTTGTGGGCTCGATCCCCAGTAGGGAGTGTGCAGGAGGCAGCCAATCAATGATTCTCCTTCATCATTGATGTTTCTATCTCTCTCTCCCTCTCCCTTCCTCTCTAAAATCAATAAAATATATTTTTATAAAAAAGAAGAGATGACGGTGGACACCCTGTCTCATTCTCTTTTGTAAAAGAGGGTGTTTTTGATGTTTTACCATAAGTATTATGTTTATAGGTTTTTGGTATATATCTTTTTTTAGAATAGGAACTTCCCTTTTTGCTAAGTTTTTTTTTTTTTAATCAATAGATTTGGCTTTTTCTGTATCTATTGAGATGAAAATATGATTTTTCTTTTTTAATCTACTAATATGGTAGGTTATATTGATTGACTTTAACAAAAATTTAAACTAACTGTGGACTGAGTTAAATTCAGTTTCATTAGTATTGTCCTTCTTAAAATGTGGGTTTGCTATGCTAACATTTTAATATTTTTGCATCTATGATTATGAATGAGATTGACGTACAGTTTTCAGTTATAGCTGTGTTTTTGTATTTGCTTCAATCTAAACTCCAAGCTACAGAAAGTGCCCTTTGCTCCTGTTCTATGGCAGGGTTTGTATAATTTATCCTTAAATCTTTGTGTTAAGTGTTAATTGCTTCCTTAAATTTTTGGTCGAACTTGCTGGTGAAGCCATCTGGGCATGCAGTTAATTTTTTTTTTTTTTACCATGGGAAGGTTTTTAATTATGATTCCATTTCTTAAAGCATTATTCAATTTTTATGTTTCTTGCGACTGTTTTGATAAGTTCTATTTTGTTGTGAATTTTTTTCAATTTGTTCACAATTTTAAACTTTGGAATAAAGTTGATTGAAATATACTCTTTAATTATCTTTATCTGCAATTATGTCTCTTTCTGTTTTATTCATTAGTCTTCATCAAAGATTTAGCATGTTTATTAATCTTATCAAATGGACAACTTATGCCTTTGTTGATCTTCACTATTTTATGCTTTTTAATTTCTGCTCTTATTAATATTTCCTTCCTTGTTCTTTCTTTGGGTTTCTTTTGTTCCTAATGTCCTAATGAGATACATATTTAGCTTTGTTGTATTTAGTTGTTCTTATTTTCTAACATTTATTTCTTATTCTAAGTAGCTTTGGCTTCATCCTTACAAGTTTAGTATGTACTAAATTTGTTACTCAGTTGAAAATATTTTTAAATTTGTCTTTCTTCTTTGATCCATGAGTTACTTAGATATCTTATTTCGTTTTTAAATGTATTGGGGTGTATTTAGTTTTACAGGACAAAAATTTCTATATCCTTTAGTGTAGTTATGCTATAAGTATATTTTTTTCTACTTTTTGATATTTGAAACTATCTCACCTTCATGCTTGATGGGAAGGTTCAATAGTTATAGAATTCTAGGTTGGAACTACTCTATTCATGTAGTTTCTTTTAGCACTTTGAAGATATTCTATTGCCTTCTGAGTTTAGTAATTTCTTTTTTTGGAGGGCTGGGAGGAAGTCAACTATCATCTAATTATTGCCCCTTTGAATGTAATTTGCCTTTTTTTCTCTGGCTACTTGTAAAATTTTATCTGCATTAGTTTTCTGCATTTTTCACTATGATGTGGTTAAGCATAGATTCATCCTTAACCCATTAGTTCATCCTTTTTGGGGTTATTAGGGTTTCTTGAATCTTAGAAAAATGTATTTAGTGAATTTTGGAAAACTCTCAACCATTGGGGGAAGTTATTTAAAATGATATGGACCAATTACTGCATTTTTCATACAAGAAGTCATAAAGGCAAGTATAGTTAAGTTGCTTGAATTTAAAGTTGTAATTAATTTGTTGTATCACAGTTATATTTGGTATGATTAAATGCATAAATGCCTATCTATATATCTGTCTATGCTACAGTATTGCCAAACAATGGGGTCTCACACCTTAAGAAAATGATCTGAGTTATCTCTTTCTGGAATTTAGGCTGTGGATGGAATGTCTTGCAAATGGAGTTGACTTCATATTAGAATTACCTGCAAACTCCACAAACAGTAAGTAAAGTTAATAGTGTACTAGGTTTTTATGGCTTCTTACTTATGCCAGTTGTTTTCCATTTTAACTTTACTAGGGACATACTTAAGTTTGTTAATGTTTTATTGTATTTTTTATATTTTAATTTACTATTTTTTATACTTCATTCCCCTTTATTTTTGCCATTATCATGACAATGGAGTATTACTCTTTTAGCAGAGGTGGAGATGCGGCTAGAAAAGCATCAGGTGACCAGAGTTCTCATCTTTTTCCAACCTTTGGGAACTTAGTTTATTTCTGGGAGCCTTGGGTTCCTTACTTTTGTTTCCTTTTATTTATTTTTTGTGCTACTAAATTTTAATATTATTTTACTTTTATATTAATTTTTTTAAATTACAGCTTACATTCAATATCACTTTGTTTTAGCTTCAGGTGTATGGTTCTTCACTTGTAAAAGGAGGGATTGGATTAGACAATTTTTATACTTGAGCCATCCATTTCTTAACAAAATTCTTTTCCTTGTGGGACTTATGTTATGAACTAAATGTTAGTGTCCCGCCTAAATTCATGTTAAAACCCTAACTCCCAGTGTGATGGGATCAGGAGGTGGAGCCTTTGGGGGTGATTAGGTCTTTAGGGCTTTGCTCTCATGAATGGGATGAGTGCGTCTATAAAAGACTCCAGAGGGCTCCCTTGCCTCCTTTTTTAAAAAATGTTTTTATTGATTTGGAAGAGGAGAGAGAGAGAGAGAGAGAGAGAGAGAGAGAGAGAGAGAGAGAGAGAGAGAGATATCTGCTGCCTCCTGCACTCTCCCTACTGGGGATCTAGCCTGCAACCCGGGCATGTACCCTGATGGGGAATCTAACCTGCGACCTTTTGATGCATGGAATGAAGCTCAACCAACTGAGCCACATTGGCCAGGGCTCACGACCCCTTTGGCAGTCAAACGACCCTTTCACAGGGGTTACCTAAATACATCCTGCATATCAGATATTTCCATGACGATTCATAGCAATAGCAACATTACAGTTATGAAGTAGCAACAAAAGTAATTTTATGGTTGGGGGTCACCACAACATGAGGAACTGTATGAAAGGGTCGCGGCATTAGGAAGGTTGAGAACCACTGTTTTAGGCCAAGCGAGGTTACAGTGAAAAGGTGGTTGTCAGTGAGGATGCCGGCCCTCACTAGACACCAAAGCTGCCAGCAGCATGGTCTGGGACTTCCCAGCTTCCAAAATGGAGAGAAATAAATGTTAGTTGTTTATAAGCCATCCAGTTTCTGGTGTTTTGTTATAGCAAAATGGACAAAGATAACATCCAAGAGGAAATATTGCATACTCAGTTGGATAACTGAGTATTTCTCAGTTTAGCCATTCAACCTAAAGCTGGACATTTGGGACCCATCCGTGCATAGATAGCATTCAAAATCACAAGCTCAAATGAAGCTACCAAGGGAGGGAGTTGTAGAAGAGAAGAGGAGCCAGCTAAGCACTGAGCCCTGGGGCACCCTGCTGTTGACATTAAAGAGCATCGGTGCCAATAAGAAAGGCTGAGCAGCTGTAGTCAGGAATATGGATTAAGAACTAAGAAACCCAAGTATCTTGGGAATCAAGGATGAAAAGTGTTTCAAGAGGAAAAAAGAGTGTTCCGTTGGATCAAATGAGGCTGATAGTGTGGGTAAGATAAGTACTCACAGTTTACTGTTGGCTGTAGCAATGTGGATGTCGTGGGAGACCTTGCCAAAAGCACTGGTTTGGTCAAGGGATGGTGGGAGGTGATCTGCTTTATTGGAGTTGATGAGCATGTGTGTGGGGGGTGGGGGGAGGGAACTAGAGCTAGTATAGCAACTCTCTGAAGGAGATTTGCTGGAAATGGGAACAGAGAAATGGGGTTGTAACTGGAAGAGGACAGGTTCTCATTTTTGTTTTTTATTAAGGGAGAAATTGGGTAATTGTAATGATGTTTATATACTGATAAAAGTGGTCCAGTAGAGAAAGAGACATTTATAAGACAGGAAATAGTGGGAACAGTTAAGGAACTGATGTTTTTCAGGAGGCAAGAAGGATCTGGTACATGAGTGGGTTGGCCTTCCCTGAGAGTTCAGTATATTCATAGGAGAAAAAGTACAGTTTGTGGGCACATTGAAAGCCATTAGCACTAATGTCAAATATGTTCCCTTCTCTGCCTTCTGGACACATGGTCCCTTATACCTTGGCAGGGTCATGTAACTGACTGTGGTTAGTGTTAAGCAATACATGTCATTTCTGTGCTATAGCATTTCATTGTCAGCAGGAAAATCTTCAAAAGTTATTCTTCCCTCTGCCACAGTGACTGGTAATGTTCTAGAACAGTGGTTCTCAACCTTCCTAATGCCGTGACCCTTTAATACAGTTCCTCATGTTGTGGTGACCCCCAACCATAAAATTATTTTCGTTGCTACTTCATAACTGTAATTTTGCTACTGTTATGAATCGTCATGTAAATATCTGATATGCAGGATGTATTTTCATGGTTACACATTGAACATAGTTAAAGCATAGTGATTAATCACAAAAACAATATGGAATGATATATGTGTTTTCCGATGGTCTTAGGCGATCCCTGTGAAAGGGTCATTCGACCCCCAAAGGGGTTGTGACCCACAGGTTGAGAACCGCTGTTCTAGAAACTGATTGCTCATCAGCCTACACCCCTGAGTAAGGAAACCATAGAGCAGATCCTCTAGCTGACCATTATAGACATCTAGTGTCCTTTGTTGTTTTAGGCTATTGTTATAGCATTAGCTAGCCTATCCTGAGTGATATGGGTACAGATGTGTATAGAAGGACAGATGTAATGGCGGGGGCTTATGGGATGTCTGTCAGGGTTGCATGTAGTTTTTCAGTGAAATAGGAAGCTGTGAGTGAGGATGGGGGATGAGGCATTGGAGATTTGAAGAGAGAGCAAACGGGATGAAGTAGTCATTTGGGAAAATCGGAGAGTAACTGAATCAGCAAAATGTATCATGATTATCAGATAGCACTCAGGGCCCCTTTGAGGTTGGTGGCCATGATCAAAGTGAGTGTCCGTGTGGGTATGTTTTTCTCCAGTAGCTGTTGTCTGAATGAGAGTACACATGATGCAGACAAAGAACTGGATTTAAAGGGGGGCTGGGTTTTGCCAGAGGAGGATGACTAAGGGAGAAATTGGAAAGGGAGTAGAAGATATATACAAGAGAATATTTAGCATATTCTTTTAGGACTTTCAGCCTCAGGGCAGTTGACATTAAAGACTGAGAGACATAGTAAAGTCAAACTCCTATCACATAGAGGGTGGTTTAAAGTTTACAAAGGCACTTAATTTTGCACATGGAAGAATATGAGAAAGGGCAGATGGCACGTAAATGTGCCTCTTGTGTGCACGTTTATCCCTTGTGCCCCAGGAAATTACTGCCATGGTGGATGGTGGCTCTCCCTTTCCTTCCTCCCTTCCTCCCTTCATTCCTTCCTTCCTTCTTTCCTTCCTCCTTCCTTCCTTTATTCCTTTCGTTCTCTCTCTCTCTCTCTCTCTCTCTCTCTCTCTCTCTCTCTCTCTCTCTCTGTTCTTCTTACATATGCCCATCATCTGTGGTTTAAGCTTAACCATGATTCGCCTTGTCCTTCTTTTGTCTTTGATTCCTTTTCCTTTGTTTCATGGTGAGGTTTGCCTCTCTCTTGGGAAGTTGGGGAGGGAAGAGAGAATGGGAGAATGGGTGGGGTGGGATACCACGATTCAGAAGCAGACCCAGGGGTTGGATCAAATCACCTCCCTTTAGACATATGTAATTCCCCTAGATAACCTGTGAATTCTCCAAGTTATAACTGATGAAATTGAAGCCTGGGGTTACTTGTATTATTTAAACAATAATGGGCAATTCTTATAATCATCACACACCCTGCTCTTTTTCTGACATGACTTTTTCCCTTCTGTACAGGAAGTGTTGGCTAATAATGGTAGGCAATGTCCCCAATTCTTCCAGTCGGTGTTAGGTGCACATTGTGCCTCTTCCAGACCACCTAGGTCTAAATAATGTCCCCAAGGACATAAATCAAAGCTTCCATTCTTTCTTTGCAGTTTCTAGGTGACATGCTGATTCTAATTCTGGAACTGTTCATAAGGAAGCCCTATATTGGTGTCAGGTCACTAGAAAGCTGAGCGTCCAGATAGTTAAATGTGTTTCTTTCTTTAGATAGGAACAGGAAAGGGCTGGTTTGAGGAGGTCCTGCTATCTGCTTTGGTACTGAGCTTGAACCCTGGACTGAGGATCCCAGGTGACCATTATCATCATTACATGCCCCCTACCCCCTGATTTTTGGGGAGAGAGCTCACCAGGAGGCCTTTGTGCAATACCAGAGAGAAACAATACGAGTTGGTCATGCAGCTGGTGTCCTGGATGGCATCAGGAACCTGGTATTGCCCATGAGGTGGGAAGGGACAGATCTTGCCACTGGGGGAAGTTATCTCTGGCCTCCAGGAGTCCCTAGTACTCTTGTCAGCACTTCCTTCTTGGTGTCACTACCATCTTTGATACTTCTTATTAAGAAAATGAACATCTTGCCCTAACCAGTTTGGCTCAGTAGATGGAGCATTGGCCTGCGGACTGAAGGGTCCCAGGTTCGATTCCAGTCAAGGACATGTACCTTGGTTGCGGGCACATCCCCAGTAGGGGGTGTATAGGAGGCAGCTGATCGATGTTTCTCTCTCATCGATGTTTCTAACTCTCTATCCCTCTCCCTTCCTCTCTGTAAAAAAATCAATAAAATATATTTTTAAAAAAAGATAAATGAATATCTTTGAGAAAGTGAGACCTTCAAACCCCCTCAAACAATACCACGCACAGGATCATTTATCAGCAGCTCCTATGGCTAGATTTGGGGACGATGGGTGATGAAGACTGATAGGGCCAGGCCTTGCATATTTCATACTTTAAGCTCCCGTCTGCTTGATGGTATGTGAATTTGGGGACTCTGGAGAATTTTCTGATTTCAGCTTGGGACCACAAATTATTGCTTGAGCCATAACCTTTTACACTGCTTGGTCTCCACTCTTCTTTGTTCTTCATATTTCCACCAGAATGTGCCTGGCTAGGTACTTACTTCAGCCTTTCCTAGACCATTAATCCCCTCTGAGGGCTCTCCCAGGATAAAGCCTTACAGGTTTGCTGCTTTCTGATTTTTTTTATCTTCTTTACCTCTAGGATAGTGCTCCATGTTAATGACAGTGGCGCCAAGTACAAATTAATTGAAATGAGACAGAAGTAAGAAAAGTTATGGTCTGCCCATATGAATTTCAGAAACTTTTACTTTTTTTAAGTAGACTACAGCTTGTGGAGGAACATGCAAATCACATAGAAACCATGCAAATAGATTTGCTTTCTTGTTTGTTATTTCACAAACCTGAATAATGCCTCTAGTGAAATTCAAAGGAGACTGTTCTGAATCATAGATCCCCAAAGCCAAGGAGTCATAAGCTATTGGGAAATTAAGTTCCATAGTACCTATTTTTTAGTCTCTAAGGCCAAGTTATAGGCATGTTCATTACATTTCTATTACAGAGGAAACAGTCTTGGGCATTCCACTTCATTCCCTTATGTCATTCTTACAGTGGAAAGTTGAAATCATGAGCTTTAGAAAATGTAGTTTCCTTTGAGTTTAGCCTTTTCTGAAAGGAAGGCTGGATGAATAAAAATTTGCCCTGCCTTTTTACTCTGCCAACTCCAGAGTTATCTTTCTTCTTAGTGCGGGAACCATTCATGAAGTCCCAGTTGCTCCTAATGCTTGTATGTGCCATCTCCACGTGAATTATTCATTTTGCTGCCTTTGTTATAATAGCCACAGTGTTCAGTCTGTAAGACTGTCTTGTGATATATCCTTCCTTTGCTAAAAGGCTACATATCATCAGCCTCATTTGATTTAGAAGCCAATTCAGCATACCACACATACCTTCAAGACGAATGTCAGGATCCTTCCTGCTATGAAAATGTCATGCATGCTTAACATGACAGTTTGTCACAAGTGATGGTTGATAGTTTCAAGTGCTTTATAATTATTGTTCTTGAATCTTCAAAGCAATTTAATTTGAGGATTTTTCATTTTCAATAAGGAAAAAACCCTCAAATACTTGTTTTGGTTTTTAATTTCAAAATGTTGAATTGGAGATTTAGAGTATCCAAAATGTAGAGGGAAGGTAACGTGTTTAACTGTGGTGAACATGAAATTTACCATTTTAACCATTTTAAATGTATAGTACAGTTGTGTTAACTGTATTCACATTGTTGTGCAACAGAGCTCTAGAACTTTTCCATCTTGCAAAACAAAACCTATACTAGTTATCTTACAATATATCCCTTTCCCCTTCCCCCTTCCCCAGCCACTGGCAAACACCATTCTACTTTCTCTTTCTAAGAGTTTGACTACTTTATATAACTTTTATAAATGGAATCATGCAGTATTTGTCCTTTTGTGACTGGATTATTTAATTTAGCATATGCCCTCAAGGTTCATCCATGTGACAGGATTTCTTTATTTAAGGCTGAATAATACTCCATTGTATGTATATACCGCATTTTCTTTACTCATTCATCTGTGAAGGTAGTGTCTTTCTGTAAAGTGCTCTTAGGAAAGCTTTTCTCCTAAGTGTGTTTACTTCACTAGAATGTCTAGAGGGAAGAGATAAGGGAAAAGTGGCAGCGAGTGGAAAGGGAGTTATTATAGCATGAAAGGATGGATGACCTATGAGATCTATAGGGACAGAGTAGTACAGTGGTTCTCAACCTGTGGGTCGCGACCCCTTTGGGGGTCAAATGACTCACAGGGGTTGCCTAAGACCATCAAAAAACACATATATAATTACATATTGTTTTGTGATGAATCACTATGCTTTAATTATGTTCAATGTGTAACAATGAAATTGGGGGTCACAACAACATGAGGACCTGTATTAAAGGGTCGCGGCAGTAGGAAGGTTGAGAACCACTGGAGTAGTAGGTTTTCTCATTGGGCTCTGGATTTTTCTCACAGATCAGCTTCTATGTGAATTCCAGCCCCAACTCAGAATTGAAGCAGCTCTGGCTAAAGCAAAAACACTAGCAATATGCTCTGTGGTCTAGATTTAGTTTAAATGTTGTCAGACAACCAGCAGACAAAGGTTAACTTGAAAGAACACGTGGTCACATGGTTTGGGAGACTGAATTATGCAGAATTACTTTCACTTATTTTTTTACTTGCCTCTTGTTATGAGCAAGATTATGAAGGAATGGGGAAGCCTGATACGGAATAGGGGCTGGGGTCCCTGTCCTTATAGATACCACAATGTCAGCAGTTTCCTGTCGCGGCAGGTATGAGCAGTAAGAATGAGCCTTTCTCCTTCCCTGTCTCTCATTATTCTTGGCTAAGTGTGAAGAACAACAGAGGGTGGGAGCCCCTCTTTTTTTCTTTTCTACTGCAGGTTGTTGGACTGCACACAGAGCATGTGGTCTCCACTCCATCACTGCAAATGCCTGGGTTCATAACTGCAGAGTCCCTTGCCTTTCTCTGCTTTTTTGATTTTCTCCTAGGAAAGCTACAGAGGGAGCTGCTGGGCGGGTGAGGGGAGGAGAAACGCTTAGGGAAATGCCCAGAGGCTTACAGAGAAACCGAAAGTGTCTGGAACAATGCTGTGTGCTGATAATGGCTCCCTGGAGATCATCGACCCTGGGGCACTTCAGTGACGAGTTGGAAGGGTGAATAGAGTGGGCTCAGGAGCAGGTGCCTTGTTCCGCAGCAGTGAGGACGGGTACCATCCTGCCTCCTGAGACAGAATACTGGGGAGGAGGTGCCCATTCAGGCCCTGCCAAGGGGCAGGGTGCTCAGCTGATTCTCAGGTGTGAGTCAGGGGAGGGCCCTGACCCAAACTGTTCCCCAAGGTGAGGGATCTGCTTTAGGAGGCAGATGGTAGCCAAAGACTTTCTGCTTTGTGGATGCCAAATTTGGAGGCAAGAATAAATATTTTAAAATATTTTTAGCAAGGGGTGTGTGTGTGTGTGTGTGTGTGTGTGGCTTTAAAAATAAGTTTACACTGTTGATTTTGTCCCCTAACATTTTTTATAAAAATCTCCAAGTCTACAGGAAAGTTGAATTTTATAGTGAGCACATATGCTTAACAACGAGATTACTAGCATTTTAAGATATTTGCTTGATCAAATCTCTAACCATCTAGGTGCTCATCTCGCCATCCATGAACCCATCTTTTTTGATGTGTTTTTAAAAACACTCCTGAATGTTTCTGCATTATAAGTTGAGTATTTGGTTTTCAATTTTTTTTTAGGTAAAATTTACATGCAATTAAATCTTTTAAAATGTAAATGCACAAATCCTCGGTGTAGAGTGCTGTATGTTCTATCATTTTGTCAGCTTTTACAAAACCATTTTTCTTTTTTACAAAACCAAGCTTCTGGTTAGTCACAGAATTTTTTGAAATTATATAAGGAATTCAGTATAGCAATTCTACAAAGTCCTGATAGACAATTCCATGGCAATCCATGGTGGTGTGTGTCCATGTGGAATTAAAGATCCTTATGAAGTGGCAGATTACTTTAGGGCAGCGGTTCTCAACCTGTGGGTCACGACCCCTGAAAATACATCCTGCAGATCAGATATTTCCATGACGATTCATAACAGTAGAACATTACAGTTATGAAGTAGCAACGAAAATAATTTTATGGTTGGGGGTCACCACAACATGAGGAACTGTATGAAAGGGTCACGGCATTAGGAAGGTTGAGAACCACTGCTCTAGTGTTATGAAGGGTACATTTGTCATGCTCATTAGAAAAATGGAGAGATGCAGGTGTTCATTTCTGTTTATGACTGTTTTACTGGGGAATCTTCACTTCCATTATTTGTTTTAGTTGTTTGTACACCACTGCTCTGCCAGCTGCTTGAAACCCCAAACTCAGGTAGGACAAGAATATGCTCCGGACCTGTGTGATGTCTTGCTTTTAAAAGGAGGGGAGAATGGAGATTTGGTTTTTCAAATATTTACTTCTGTGCCCCCAAATGCCAGCTGCTGTGGGTAAAACAGAGAACGTCAAAGATAGACTCTCTAGAAGGAGTGTACTGTTTACTTGGGAAAAGATATGAGTATGAGATAGATCATGAAGTGTTAAGATAGTGTAATATGAGTTCAGAGGGGAAGCAGTGGCTGACAGCTACAGTGGTTAGAAAAGGTTTCTGGAGGAGCATCTGCTTTGAGGTGGTTGGTTGAGTGTCTATGGAGAGAGGGAGAGAGGAGGACTTTCAAGGTCCCTGTGGATTGCTCTCAACAGAGATACTTTTTCCTTCAATCCAGCATGAATAGATGGCAGATTTCAGGAAGACTTGGCAGATAAGATTGAAAAGATAAATTGGGTCAATTATATCAGGCCTTCATTGACGGACAATTTAAAAAGGCTAGTACAGTCTGTAGTTTTCTCAGTTATTTTGCATTCCTCACGCGTGATTAACAGAAATCATACTATACTAGTAGTGCCTTTATGTCAAAAGAAAGAATGGTACTCATTTATTGATTTGTTGAAATAAAAGAATTTGTGTGAACTGTTTTCTAAATAGATTTGTGAGAAATGATGATCAAAGAACATATGTGGAATAAATTTTTAATCTGAAGGTTTAAACACAAATATCACCTTTTCACCAGAAGCCATGACCATGATGAATTGCACTCATTTTATTAATGGGGTATGGTTACTGTTTAAACCATAAACAAGCAAAAAGGGCAAACAGCATTTCTTGTGTATAGTTACTCATATTCTTAAGTGTTGCAAAATACCAAAGGGGGGAAAAACAGGGAGGTGGGGAGTTGGTGGTTTTAAAAATATAGTGAGTCATTGACTTATGCTAATACCAGTGTACTCATAAATGAGTAACAATAGTGAATTTAGAAGGGATATAAGTAGAAGAGAGGCTATTTAAAGGCTGTATAATACTAAAGGCAGCTGAACTGGTCACAAGTAAGGATTCTCTCTGGGAAATCTGGAAGTAGTTCAGTTCATCCCCACAAAGTTCTGTTTCTCCTTTATCTAAAGGAGTCATCTTAGGGGAAGTTAAGAGTTCTTTCAAGTATGGCTTCTTTTCCACTTGCTTCCTGGGGGGAATTCATGGCAGATAAACTTGTGTGTGGTTTTGCATTGAAGAAGTGCCAGTAGTAAGCAAGAAAAATCAATTGATTTTTTTAAGAGGTTGGTGGTGATGTTTATGAACTGGAAACACAAAAGGTTTGTTTGAATTTATTTTCTTAGCTTTTGTTTCTAAACATGGTATAAAAGTATAAGAACTGACCAACCATCCTTTTCATAAACATAGATGCTATCTTCTTTTTAAACAAAAGATTATAGCATATAAATAGAGCAAAATACAACTGACCAAAATGTGAAGACAGGAAAGTCTGTTGTGGATTTTCAATTATGAGCGTTTAATCAGAAAATTTGTTTTCATTCATGTTGAAAGTATTTTAAATGTTATGTATTTTCCTTGGAACTCCTTTTCTCTAATAATCACTTGACCCTGGGCCAGA